>NC_079165.1:53023583-53188583 GCF_947568905.1 Ostrea edulis | reverse complement strand
CAAATAGATATGGAAAATCTTCTGATATGGACCAAGGTGACTCAGGTGAGCGATGTGGCCCATGGGCCTCTTGTTAAAATTACTGGTTTCGAGAGATTGTCTGTAATGTGTTTGCATTTCAGAGAAGAGCAAACCATCAAACCATGCACGCCACATATTTTCCCAAGAGAATCAGGCGCTCCTGTTCATGATCTGATTGAGATGCTACCTACATTATTCAACACTAGCCTCACAACAGTAAATGAGATTAGTTCTCTCATTGAGCCATTCCACACTTACTTTTCTTGTTTTGTATCTTGGCCAACCATAAATGAATGGAGGCAAATGTTACAAGTTTGGCCTAAGTTGTCATCTGCAGTGGGTGCTATTGATGGAACTTCTTTTTGAAATTCATAAACCAAGAACAGAGCCTCAGGAACTGTACTATTCTGGTTATAGACACTATCACGCTATTCATGCGCAGATTATCGTTGATAATTCGGATATCATACGGTACGTTAAATGTGGATCCCCAGGGCATCAGAATGATGCCCAACAGTACCCCCCCCCCCCTTTACCCGATATTTCCGGAAGAGAACTACCTTTCCCTGATAACTGTGTTTTACTTGCCGATAAAATTTATCCAAATCGCTATCCTATCCTCACACCATTTACAACCCAACAGACAAAATCCGGCAGGAAGACGGAAATACAAAAAATTCAATAGAATACTTTCCATGCATAGATCTCTTGTAGAAAGATCCATTGCAAAGTCAAAAGCTTACAAAACTTTAAATACTGTTTGGCGTCATGCCAGATATATTCTTCCAAATGTTGTTGAAATCATTGCAAGATTAGTTTGTAAAAAAGAATTACATGAATAAAATTCGGTAACTTTTGAGGAATCCTTTTGATTATGTTATTTGCATTTACAATGTAGCATATAAAGGGGGTGTAATAAACTAAGCAGAGGTTTTGGTGGGTAATGCGCTCCATACTGAGGATCCGTAGTCGCTTTTTTGTAATTTTGTAAATGTTCACCCAGCCGAAAATTTCCGTTAGTAAGTTAAAGATAAGAAAAATAACTATACACTATAATGAGTTTCAATATGGAACTAGCAAAAAATTCCTAACCCCTCCCCCCTTTTAACAAACTGCACGTTTTCTTAAGAAAAAGGGTTATTAACAGATATTGTAAACAATCCATCAAAAAAGTTTTTGTAAATTCATAAATATGATACAGAAGTATGTATTAAATTTTAGCTTATATTTTGTTGTAGTTCTCGTTGTTGACCTTTGTGCACTTGCACTCAGAATATAAATTTATCATACGTCATCATATTTGATGCTCAATATTAGAGTTCTCCCACATAAAATCTACAGAAAAGAATTGAAAAACAATTTATAATTCTTCAAACAATAAAATGAGCAATAAAATGATAAAACAATAGAAAGAATTTGAATAAACATGGTAGTAAAATGAAAAGTGGTTGACTTTGAATTGACAAGATACAATTAGCATACAGGTATTCGTATGCTGGATCAAAATTCAGTTTGCAAGAGCTTGCATATGGAATCCTTGATATTGCACTGAATTTTACATTCACATGGCATATTCACGCTTGAACAAGAGTGTTTTTAGGTTCTTGCGGAATGCTCCATATGCTTCAAGCTCTCGAAGTTCCAGTGGCAGTTTATTCTACAATTGTACATCTAGTGTTTTTATGGCTCTTGCACCGTATTTGTTTGATGATTTCTTCACTATCAGTTTCCATTGGTCGGATGATGATCTCAAGGTCCTTTGTGGCTGGTAAACAGGACATAGCTCTCTCATGTATGCTGGTGCTGAGAAAGAGTGTAGTGACTTATGTATGGTTGTCAACACTTTAAACACAACGCGTTGCTTTTCAGGCAGCCAGTGTTGTTGTTGAAGTACCGGCGAAATATGTAGTCTATAGCATGTTCTTGTGAGACAACGTGCAGCGTTGTTCTGAGCCACTTGTAGTCGGTGCATGGGGCGATCTGTCATGCCAAGCAGTAGGGCATTGTGATAGTCAATGTGGGATATGACTGTTGCATTTATGACCTTCGCACACGCTTCCTGGGTGAGATGGTGTTTCACCTTGAATATTCTCCTGATGTTGAAGTACAACCTCCTTACCACTGAGCTGACTTGTATTTCCATTTATAAGGTGGCGTCCAGGGCAGCACCGAGGTTTTTAACAGTAGACTTAGGTGTCAATACTGCCTCACCAATCTTCACACGGATATCCTTCACACGGTACTGGTTGTGGGCACTAGCAACCACCATCATCTCAGTTTTTCCATCATTTAGTTTAAGTTTGTTCAAAGTTTTCTAGGTTCGGACACTCGCTATGCATTCCTCCATAATGTTGATTTGATAGGTCCGCATGGCAGTGTTTTTTACACTCAAACGGCTGTAAAGTTGAGTGTCATCTTCGAACCCATGATGGTTTATGACATATTGGTTGATAACTCTCCTGAGTGGGAGAAGGTACACCAGGAAGAGAAGGGGACCGAGAACAGACCCTTGGGGCACTCCGATGGACAGTGGTACATCTGAGGACACACTGGTGTTGATCTTCACCGCTTGAATGCGGCCACTCAAGTAAGACTGTGCCCATTGGAGTGCTGTGTCCGTCAATCCAGCTTCCTCACGTAGTCTCTCCAGCAAGAGGGTATGAACGATGGTATCAAATGCCGCACTTAGGTCAAGAAGGACCAGGAGCATAGCGTCATCTTCATCCAGTACTGCTTCTGCGTCTACTTTTATTCGCAGGATGGCTGTCTCAGTGCTGGTACCGGTCTTATAAGCTGACTGCAGATCATCATGTAGATCATTCCTGGTGAGATGGCTATTAAGCTGCTGTGCAACAACACGCTCGATGACCTTGCTGATGAATGGGATATTTGATACTGGCCTATAGTTACTAAACGTTCTCATATCAAGTCCAGGCTTTTTCAGACGTGGTGTAATAAGTGCACGTTTCAGCTCATTTGGAAAGACCCCGGTTGAAAGTGATGTATTCACCAGCTCAGTAATAGTCTGTAGCACCACAGAGAGAACAGTGATGTTCTTCAAGAGTGCAGTGGGGATGGCATCCAGTGAGCAGGTCTTATTAGCACAGCTCCTGATGATCTTGTCCACTTCTTCCTGCGTCTGGATCTTGAAAGAACCAAGATGAGGCACTGGTCTCTCTAGGTCTGGAGAAGCTGTATTGTCATGGAGATCTGAGGTATTGAGACCCTGTCTGATCTTTTCAACTTTGCTGTAGAAAAACTACACAAAATCGTCTGCAAGGGTCTGGTCACTGGTAGCCGGTGGTAAGGGAGTCCTTGCATTATAATTCACCAGACTGCTAATAACTCTCTTTACTGTCCACTGTGATGAGCTTTTCCTGATAATAGCTGGACTTGGAGGAGTTGATCATATGCACCACAGCTCGGGTCTGGTCCGCAAGCATCTGTCGATGCACCTCTAGGCCTGAGCTCATGGCTTTAGGCTCCAACTGTCTTCTCCGTTGCCTGGCTTCATGGATTGAGTCATTGTACCACGGTTTGAGGGAGTCGCCTTTGATGGTGATGGTTCGAAGGGGTGCTATACTGTCCAGAACCTCTTATGCTTTGGAATCGAAATCTGACAGATTGTCGATATTGCTCCCCTCTTTCATGGAAGACAGCGATTCTCCTAGCTGCTGTGCCAATATTTCCACAGCGCTTCAATTGCCTAGCTAGCCGAGTTTTGTTTGTCAAGTGGAATGGACAGTAGGGAGCTGGCATCTAACAGCATAATGATCTGATATCCCTATATCAATCACAGAGATTGACTTTACTAGCGAGTACATAGGGTCATCCTTTGTAAACACTAAGTCCAGAGTGTGATGTATCATCAACTCTCCAAATTACACCCAACACCCTTTAATATACAAAAATTACTTTGTTAAACACCACTCTGATTCCACGCACAAGCACTCTGAAGTTGAAATGAAAAATATGCTGGAGTTCCTCATTGACAATATCTTCGTGGTGTTTGGTGATCTTCCAACAGTCTGATGGAATTCCCATGGGCACAAATTATGTTCCTTTGTTAGCTGATCTGTTTTTATATTCCCATGAAGCAGAATTTATTCAAAATCTTCTACGTGAGAAGAATAAATATCTTGCTGTGGTTTTCAATTCGACATTTAGATACATGTATACCGATGAAGTTTTATCTATTAATAATGGTAACTTTCATTTCATTTCAATCATCCCTGTTAGCTTGAAATAAAAGATACCACAGAGTCGTCCACTTCTGCTTCATACTTAGATATTTTATTGAAAGTATATATTAACGGCAAACTAACAACTCAACTTTATGACAAACGGGATGATTTCAGCTTCTCCATCGTCAACTTCCCATATTTATATAACAATTTTCCATTTTCACCTGCATATGATGTTAATATATCTCAACTGATTCGATACGCAAGAGCTTGTTCTGCGTATGGTCAGTTTTTAAATCGAGGCAAGCTTCTGACAAACAAGTTGATGGTACGGGGGTTTCAACAGTCTCGTTTAAAGAGAGAATTTCGCAAATTCTATGGTTGTTATAACGATCTAGTTTGCCAATACAACTTATCACTGGGTCAAATGCTGTCTGACGTGTATCATACCGATTGTTAGACCGTTCTTTGCACACTAATTATGACTATGGATAACTCCGTTTACCTGATCAAGATATAGGGCTCACGGCGGGTGTGACTGTTCGACAGGGAATGCTTACTCTTCCTGGGCACCTGATCCCACCTCTGGTGTGTCCAAGGGTCCGTGTTTGCCCAACTCTCTACTTTGTATTGCTGATAGGAGTTATGAGATTGATCACTGTTATCTTCACCAAAAACTCGCTATTGGACAACTCAGAATGCATGCATAGTGCATTAAGTAATTTCTCCCATTTCAAGGTTTATGTGCACTGTATGTGTGTGTGTGTGTGGGGGGGGGGTGTAATTAAAAAATGTAAAATTCAATCTGACTGATTAAAGTTATAAAAGTAGTATTTTCATTTAGAAATGTTTACTGATTTTGATATATCAAAAACTCAGAATAATCAACAATGACACTGCCTCTATATTTATGCAATAGTATTGTCCTTTAAAAAAAATAGTGTAATACAGGAGTGCATGTACTTGTTTTCCATTAAATTCACACTTTAGTATGTTGCCCAATATCCATTGCTCTAGGCTCATAAATATAATAATGATTCTACGTTTTTTCAGAAGTTCTTGAATTTTCTCCATAACCTGTGAAGTTGTGGGGTCCAGGGGATGTGACATCATCATTGTAAATGAAGTACCTGTTAAAATATATCTATATATTCAAATATTGAAAAAAGATGAATATCTAATATAATAAGAATTGTATTTTTAGAGATGTCTGGTGTTAAAATGAAAACTTCTATGTTAGAAATATTTTAACTTTCTTGCTAATTTTCAGGGCAAATTGAACTTGTTGGCTCAAAGCCCATTTCAACTTGCATTGGTCCATAGGATGAGAAGAAGAAAAATCATCATGATTAATATTTACAGTTATTAAACATTGATTATACTGTGTAAGACAATGCAAATTCTAAACTTGTGTGTCTCCATGCATAATCAGTGAACTTTAAAATACTGATATATTGAAAATTACATACATTGTAATTATAATATGTATTTCATTATGTTAATTTAAATCAGTATTACATATGTAACACCATGTTAAATGTGTACAGTGCAGCAATGTGAACTCTGACGGTAGTAGTACATCTGAATGATTGGTATTTCTTGATAATGTTATAACTAACTACTATTTAAACTGTACATAACCCCAAGGTCCTTAATGTGGTGAATAAACATCGTGATTATCATATTGCAATATGAGATGGCAAATATGTTTTCATAAACTGCCAGTTCATTCTAATAATATCAAAACAAGTCAACTCTAGATTTATCAGACCTGTCTCCTTTACCGAGTGTGGGTCAAGAGAAGGATATACATATCTTATTTACATACAATACATATATTTGCCGATGAGGGGCTTGTGATTTTACAAATATTTTGAATAAAGTGTTGTAGACCTACATGCTTGTGTGTGAAACATGAAACCCCAGATTTGATATATCTCTTAGGTCAATGAAATTTCAAGATATTATAAGTAATATCATGCAGGCCTATACCAAATAGAATTTTAGTGCAAAACATGCCCCCCCCCCCCCCTGAACTAGTGCCGGAGAGCCCGTGTACGCGTGTTTTCAAATGTGGCATATACATGACATCCATTTACAATTACATGCAGATGTAAGAGTTCTTTTGATATGGAATACATAAATGCACAGAACATGAAACATCTCCAAGTTGTGTGTTTAGAACGTTACAGGTGTTATTATAAAATCGCGTTGTGAAGTAGCACAGGAAAAGTGGGTTGATTACAAATTTAATTTGCCATTTTTTCACTTACCAAAAGAAATTATGATTTCTTCGTCCTCGTTGAAGGCATCCACCGAATTCCTCTTCTCAGAAGCGTAGCCAGGCGTACGTTTGTACGCACAAACGTCCACATCATTTTTGCAAGAGAGAGAGAGAGAGAGAGAGAGAGGGGGGGGGAATTAGAAATATCAAAAGGTAGTGAAGGGCAATATCTCCCCATTTCGTACAAAAACAGAACGGACCTCGAATATGGCTGCTTAACAAATTCTATAAAGTGTACGAAAAATGCGTTCAGGGGGGTCGAATATAGCCTACACATCGAAATCGTCTAAAATTTACCATCTTCCGGGGTCTTCGCCCCCTGGGCCCCCACCAGACCCATTGGGGGCCTTAAAGCGACCCCCAAACCCCCTGCCTACTCGGGCGTCCACATCAAAAGTACCCTGGCTACGCCCCTGATATGATTAAACAACATTTTTACTTCATTTTAAAAATCTCAGGAGTTCTTATTAAAGCAATACAAGCTGTAACTGACGGTATTTTTTCAAATATCCAGTTATGCACTAAATAACACCTATCTGTATAACTAATATAATCCCCAAGATCTGAAGAAAAATTCGGGAATATTGTTTGAGAGCATACCTACAATGAGCGTTTGGTATAAACCGCCATTGCGTCGTACACAAGGACATGGGAACGATGATTATCGAACATAATCAGGTTGCCGAGGCCAAGGTCATATACAGAGACGGGAACTGACGTGGGTAACTACACGTCTTTTGTTTTAAAATATTACATCGTTTCATGAATGACAAGAAGTACTCTAGTGTACGAAAGTAATAATTACGCTATTGAAGTATTGTGCCACTCAAATGAAATTTTGATAGTGAATTTTCTATAGAATTGGAATGTTAAATTTTTACAAATTTGACACGTGCTCAGTGCCTCTTTCGCTTTTTTCCGAACTGGTGACCTCCGAGGTCAATGCACATAGGAGATTACAAGCAGGAATTACTGACAGGATGACAATTATTCGTGAATCAACATTTTCTGCTGATTTGACGAGTTTATTACTTCAGATTCACTCTGATTCCACATAGGCGTAGCTTGGGTTCGAATATTACCGAGGCAGGGGGTCTGGGGGGCACAGCCCCCCAGAAGCTATCGACATTTTAACAACGTAAAAGGTGTTTGGTGTTGTTTTTTTTTTTACCGAGGCAGCTGCCTCGGTTGCCTCAATGGAAGCTACGCCACTGTTCCATTAAGTTATATATATTCAATCACAAATATGTTAAATATTTCTTCTTTTATTTTTCAATTTATTTGCCGTCAGTTACAGCTTGTGTTGTTTTAAAGCTGTATGACCCGATGTTCATGTATTATTTTTGTACATAATTACTTTAAAGCAGATTAATTACTTTATAAAGTTATTAACTTTCCCTTAATTACATGCTTGAAAACATCTGCATGTAAAAGAAAACAGTGCGAATATTATTTAGAAAGTAAATATAGTGGCTGCATATATAAATCATCCCATAATAGACGTCTAACTATAAATAGACCCACGCGCGTCAGGGGAATCCCAACATGATGTCTTAACTCATACGCAACTGTCTAGTTTTAAGGCTGAAAGAGCGTAAAACAACGAATTACTAAGAGGTATTTGATATTTTTATTAAACTTATGGTACGGTACTGTTACAACAAAATACACAGCTTTACACAGATAAGACCACCGATGATCTGAAAGTTTGAACTGGTCACGTGACTGTCACTTGAAATGGCAGATTGACGCGGTTATTTGTAAACATCGATTTAAAATCAAATTCTTTGGGTTAAATCAGGTGAAATAATTTATGATAGGTCGTACAGTCTCATAACTACATACCTGTGATGATTTAATAGCGTTTTTACGAGATGGAAAAAAATATTGTAATTCGGACCATACAGCTTTAAATTTGTCACTTGAATTTCCTAGCGACAGTGTTTGGAATCAAGGGCAGGCTATCTGTTATATCAGGAACTTTATGTGGTTCATTTGGTTGGTTTTGCTACTACTGTTAACCGCGTATGAATATCTGATAATAAAAGTAGTTCACAATGGCTGCGCTGTGTTGATACCATGTGCGTACATGTACTCGGGAAATACACGCAAACAACACAACAAATTGGCGACGAGGTGAAACATTTAAGTGCAGAAAACGTTCCGTTCTTGTCTGGATTTATAACTCGTTCCTTAAACCGGATCTGCAGTGATAATTCGCAAGGATGGCGGCACTAGGATTAATTGGAAAAATTGACCCCTTCGATGAGACAATCGAACCGTGGGGAAGTTACGTTGAGCGCTTTGAACAGTACTTCGAAGTCAACGAAAAGATGCAGGAAAGAAGGTACCGTCGTTATTATGTCTTATTGGTGGAAAATTGTATTCTTTGTTGCGTGACCTAACTTTTCCTGACAAGCCTGCAGCAAAATCTTATGAAGAACTTGTGACTCTACTAAATAACCATTTGTCCCCGAAACCCCTTAGCACGGCAGAGCGCTTCCGTTTTGACAAGCGTGATCAAAAGGAGGGAGAGACGATAGCTGAGTATATAGCTCAACTAAAGAAACTTGCGATTCATTGTGATTTTAATGCATCGCTGAACGAGAAACTTCGAGACCGATTAGTTTTTTATGGTATGAGACATGCGCACATTCAAAAGCGTTTGCTATCGGGAAAAGACTTATCTTTCGGAAAAGCAGTGGAAATCAGTCTTGCAATGGAACCAGCTGCCAAGGACGCTACAGAATTACAGTCGAGGAACAAGACAGAGACCGGGGCAGTAAACAAACTTCAAACACGTGCGACTCCCAGGAATAAACATTCTAAGTCGAATGATTACAGAAAAGATACGGTGCGATGTTACAGATGTAACGGAGGCGGACACACAGCACAAGACTGTCGATTCAAAGATACGGTGTGCCATAACTGCAACAAACGTGGACACATCAAGAAAGCGTGTCGGTCCAATCCCAAGAAACCTGTTCGTAAGAAACCGATTAGATACGTGGGTGAACACCAGGATGATGGTGGTGATTGCATCGCCAGTTTAGAACTAAATAACCTGTCCAGTAAAGATATCATCTGGATCAACCTGAAATTGAATGGCATTTCATCACAGATGGAATTGGATACCGGATCGGCTGTCTCAGTGATGGCTGAGAATGAATTCCGTAGGAAGTTTGGAAAACAGAAATTTAGAAAACCAGACATGATACTACGAACATATTCAGGAGAACACATTAAACCAGTCGGTTGTGTTGACGTGCAAGTAGAATACAATGACAGTAGTTACACGTTGCCATTGTATGTGGTTCAAAAAGGAGGACCCACATTTCTTGACAGGGATTGGCTGAGAAAAATTCCATTGGACTGGAAAGTGATTAAAGAGACACATGCCATGCACTCTGTGAAGGTGACGAGCATCAGTGAAATTCTGGACAAATACAAAGACGTATTTAACGATGGTGTTGGTACTTTGAAGGGTATCACAGCGAATCTGTCTCTAAAAAACAACAACAACCGAAGTACATGTACGTCAAAGCTAGGACTGTACCATTTTCATTGCGAGCAAAAGTTGAGGAGGAACTTGAGAAGTTAGAAGCAGAAGGTACTCTTATGAAAGTTCAACACAGTGAATGGGCGACCCCGATTGTACCCGTATTGAAGAAAAAAGGCAGTGTGAGAATCTGTGGTGATTTTAAAGTGACATTAAATCCAGTACTTAATGTGGATCAATATCCGCTACCAAAAATTTATGACATTTTTGCTAACATGAATGGAGGATCACATTTCTCCAAGATCGACTTGAAACAAGCATACCTACAATTTTCAGTGGACGAAGAATGTAAAGAGCTATTGACCATCAACACACACCGTGGGTTATATCGCTATAACCGGATGGCATTTGGAATTGCATCAGTACCAGCAATTTGGTAACGAACGATCGAGCAGATTTTACAGGGGGTTCCTGGAACACAATGTATCCTAGATGATATGGTGATCACAGGGAAAACAGATGAAGAGCATCTACAAAACTTAGAAAAGGTGTTGCAGAGACTTAGTGAATACGGTTTGCGTGCGAACTTAAACAAGTGTGAATTTTTCAAAGAGAACATCACATTCTGTGGACACGTCATTGATAGACATGGTCTACACAAGACACCAGAGAAGGTTGATGCTATTGTCAAGGCACCATCACCCTCCAACATGTCGCAGCTTAGGTCCTTTCTTGGATTGGTGAATTATTATGGGAAATTCTTACCGGATTTGGCAACTGTACTTGGACCTTTACACAAGTTGCTGCAGAAGGACTGTCAATGGAAATGGACTGAAGCCTGTGAGGAGTCTTTCAACAAGGTCAAGGACTTGGTTGCTTCAGATATGGTGTTGACACACTACAGTCCAGATCTGCCTATTTCGTTAGCATGTGATGCATCGCCATATGGACTTGGCGCAGTGATTTCACATGAGTTACCAGATGGAACCGAGAAACCAATTGCGTTTGCTTCTCGTTCTCTTGCGCCTACAGAGAAAAACTACTCCCAAATTGATTAAGAAGCCTTAGGAATTATCTGGGGAATCAAGAAGTTTCACGCTTATTTGTTTAGAAGAAAATTCAAGTTGATCACAGATCATCAGCCCTTGATTCATATATTCAATCTTCAGAAAGGTGTACCAGTGACTGCGTCATCACGATTACAGCGTTATTCTCTATTCTTGTCAGCATACAACTATGAGATCGGATTCAGGAAAACGTCAAAGCATGCTAATGCAGATTCAATGTCGCGACTACCCTTGGAAAGCACAGAATCTGACTTATCCATAGACTTGGTGGACGCATTTTACATTGGACAGATTGAATGTCTACCAGTTTCCAGTAGAGGGATTCAACAGGAAACTCGGAATGATGTAATTCTCGGACGTGTGATGTCATGTGTGAAAAGTGACTGGACATCAAAAGATAAAGAGGGGGATCTGGCACCATTTCATGCACGCAGAAATGAACTATGTATACATCATGGATGTGTGATGTGGGGTGTGAGAGTGATCATACCTGCCAAACTCAGAGACCAAGTGTTATCCCAAATACATGAAGGGCATCTGGGTGTTGTCAAGAGGAAAACTTTAGCCAGAAGTTTCTGTTGGTGGCCAGGCATTGATAGGATATTGAGAGCGTGGCCAAGAAATGTCATGGGTGTCAACAGAATCAGAATGCACCCAAAGGAGCACCATTGAATGTATGGGAGTGGCCCACGAAACCACGGGATAGAGTCCACATAGATTTCGCCGGACCTTTCCTAGGATCTATGTTCCTGATAATGGTGGATGCACATTCGAAGTGGCCGGAGGTGATCAAAATGAGTACGCCACATCAGCGTCCACAATTGACGTTTTGAGAACAGTTTTCGCCCGAAACGGACTTCCAGCAACTCTTGTGAGTGACAATGGGCCGCAATTTACGTCGAGGGAGTTCGAAGTATTTGTTAATGCCAATGGCATTAAACACATCAAAACTTCACACCATACCACCCATCCAGTAATGGACTTGCAGAACGCTTCGTACAAATATTCAAACAAGCCATGAAATGCAGCAGAAGTGACTCGGGTAACATCAAGAAAAAACTGGCGAACTTTCTGTTAGCTTACAGAAATATTCCGCATTGTACTACTAACGAAACTCCAGCTATACTGATGATGGGGAGAGAGTTGAGAACGAAAATGCAGCTGATGAGACCAAATGTCGAATCACATGTTAAACAGAAGCAGCAGGAGATGTGTGCACAGAGAAGTGCGCATAACAGAGAATTTGAACCTTGACAATCGGTAATGATGAGAGATTACCGAGGAAATAACAAATGGATTCCTGGAACTATTGCGCAACGAACAGGACCAGTGTCATATCGTGTGCAAGTTGACCCGATGACTCAATGGAGGAGACATGCTGATCAAATCGTGGTATCGCAAGTTACAATGATGACGCCCAGCGTAGAAATTCCAGAGTCAAAACAGTCAAGTGAACCAAGTGGTACATACGTGGATAGTGACGACCAGGAGATGAATGTTCCAGAGTACAGAACATTGCAAACTGTCACACCAGTGAGAACGTCGAAAGTTTCGCAACCGGTTAAGTCCGATGTCACACCAGTGAGAACATCGAAAGTTGTTCGTACACCGCGAAAAGCCATGCCTATTGCACAGGAGAAACTATATCCAGTTCGGATCCTCAACCAAAGATCATGGAAGATTTCGTTTACTCTGGTGCTCAGAAGACTAATACCTGATATGTGTGTGTAGGAATAAGTTGTACTGTGTTTAGGGGCATAATAATCCCCTGTACAACTTTGTGTGTTTATTTCAAACTCTAGTCAATAGTCATACATTTTCTTTGGTTATTTTTATATTAACATGTGTATAGATAATACATCAGTGATGAACATGTTCTTAAAATATAGACTATATTCAGTGAACTCAATCAGTGACACTTTACCTTTGGACATTTTCATTTTGGCAGTATAAAGTTTAACGTAATTGACAAATGTATGTACATCAATCTTAAGGGGGAGAAGATGTTATATCCGGAACTTTATGTGGTTCATTTGGTTGGTTTTGTTACTACTGTTAACCGCGTATGAATATCTGATAATAAAAGTAGTTCACAATGGCTGCGCTGTGTTGATACCATGTGCGTACATGTACTCGGGAAATACACGTAAACAACACAACACTATCCAGTTTAGCAATAAATATGGGTGGGTGTAAATGTAGTCCGGGACATATGTCCCGGGACATATGTCCCGCGATGTCCGATATTGATATTCGCCGATTTAACGTTTTATGTCAGTGTTTCTTTAAATATCTTACTAAATGTGTTTTAAGACAATCACCAAGTGTCTTCATTGTGAATTTGGTGTATGAAAATTGCCTATATATTTAGTAAATGGCTTTTATTTATTCTTGAGGGTGTAGAAGTAGTCCCGAAAAATTTACGAAGTAAACGCATTTCCGGTTTTTGTTTTCGCCTTGTTTATGCATAAAACATTTATAACTTTATGTATTGTGTCTTATTGATAATCATAAGACATCCTTATTTGTGGGTATTTTGTCTGATTAAACAAATTAATCTGATAAACGCTTTTTAAACCCATTTTTCCCTCGGGACATCGCAGCTAATTGGGATATTAATAAAAGAACCGGACTGAGATGAAAACATTAAATCCGCATTCAGGTGAGGGCTGGTAATAAGGCAGTATATATCATTAATATTTATAATATAATATATCACTTTTTTACAAACTCAAAATAATCTAACAGCAATGTTAACGTACATGTATTACATAGAAGTTAAATGTAATGTAATTTATACATTATATCGTGGAAGGATAAATAAAATTGATATAGCATGGGGGTTGTTAGCCGTAAGTTAATAAGACGTGTAAAGAGTGTCTAATTTAATTACGTTGTCAAGTTCTTGCTACATATAACTGGAAAATCAACAAGCATATTGTTCGCACATTTTAATTTTCAATAATGGTGGGGACAAACTTCGGCACCCAATGACGTTAAAGAATTTGACCATTCAATTTCAATGCTCACCATTTTCATATGTGTGTATAATTTTGTATTATAATTGATTTTGGTTAATTTAGAGAAGGGGTGGTGACCAACCTTTGTCAGCCAAAGAAAAACAGCTATGGTTATCAACTTACTTCTCATCGTTAAATCATGTGCGCGCTTCTGCATTTGAATAATTATTTTAGACGATCATTAACCTTGATAGCAACTCTCATTTAATGTCAATAATGAGTAAAACCATGTATATTGATTAATAGTAATCATAGGCGTAGCTTGGGTTCGAATATTACCGAGGCAGGGGGTCTGGGGGGGGGGGGGGGGCACAGCCCCCCAGAAGCTATCGACATTTTAACAACGTAAAAGGTGTTTTTTTTTTTTTTACCGAGGCAGCTGCCTCGGTTGCCTCAATGGAAGCTACGCCACTGGTAATGCTAGAATTTAGTATTTACCTTACACACTTTTAATGATATTGAAGAGAAAATTTCAAATATTTATATTCATATTCGTATTTGTAAATACTTGGTCTTTTTATTATTTATTTACTTATTATTACTTATAATATTTTGAATATAATTATAATCAAACTTCCTTACTAAACGTACTCTTCAAAACATTTGCCTAGCTATTCATAAAACGGGTTCAAACTGTCACCTTGTTCCGGTTTTATTTTTACACTCTTTCGTATCGGATCAACCATCGAAGCGATGTCCCACAGAAAGAAGGACGAGCATTCATATAACAAGTGGAATATTGAATAAATCTTTTTGTTATGATATCAAACAATATCCAAGCAAAACCAACAGCCAAATAAAACACATTAAAATCTTTATTTTAATTATTAACAAGTCGAAAACAAAAACCGGAAATGCGTTTTCTTCGTAAAATCTTCGGGACTACTTTTACATCATAAAGAATAAATAAAAGCCATTTATTAAATAATTAGGCAATTTTCATACACCAAATTCACAATGAAGACACTTGGGGATTGTCTTAAAACACATTTAGTAAGATATTTAAAGAAATACTAACACAAAACGTTAAATCGGCGAATATCAATATCGGAGATCGCGGGACATATGTCCCGGACTACATTTACACCCACCCAATAAATATTTCGGCAAACTTCCCTTAGATCGAATCGGCCGAGGTGATCCGAAATAGAAACTTCTAGTCTCGATCATCAAGATGTTTGTATAAACATCCACAGTGGGAAGGATACTAAAAAATCTGGATGACCGAGACTAGAAAAACTTCGAAAACGCGAAAACGTGCATCCTACGAAAGCTCCTTAATGCACTGGTTAATTTTAGTATTTTCTTTTTAGGAACAACATAACAAGATATCAGTTTAGACAAAGGATATGTGCGATTTGATTTTACCGCCTTCTCCACAGTGGTATTGTAGTAAAGTTATAGATTTCAACAGAAAAGGCGTTTTGGTATTCGGGGCTAGACATGATGTGTTTGTTTTGGATGCATCCAGTGTCCCTCCGATCTACAAAGCGCAGTGTTGTCTTCACAAAGAGCGAATTTCATCATTAGCTCTGAATGAGAACAACATTTGTTGCAGTGCCTCTGAAGATGGTAAAGTGAAAGTGTGGAATATTGACAACACCAAGGAGGCTATAGAAGAGCATAGTCAACATAGTGTTAGTTTTACCATCTTTACACGCAATTTATTAGAACCTAATGTGTAATATGCTTACGGTGCTACCGTTTGAGCGAGAGCACAGCTACATATATATTATATAATGTTCAGGGTTTTAATGAGGTTCAATATACACCTATTTACTGGCTATGAGGACAATAGCAAGTTGATTGTCTCCCAAGACAGCAACTATTTCCTGAGGCACAGTCAAGGGAAATAGTTGCTGTTGAGGGAGACAATCAACTTGCTATTGTCCTCATAGCCAGTAAATAGTTGTTTTATTATACCAAAGTAGACTTTACTTGTGTCAGAATGTATACCAAAGTGAAGTAAACTAACATTCGGCATTAGATGGAATCGACCGAGGTGATCCGAGTGATAAACTAAATTAGATTTATCAAATTTAGACCTCACAGAAAATAAAACGCGGGAAAATATAGCGTCTGGTAAATAGTTTTGAGACTATTTCCCTAGGGCAGATAGTTCAGAAACTATTTCACGGCTAGCGTTATCCAGAAGAAATAGCAAATTTATTCACCTAACATTTATATAACAAAAACATTCTGAGGTATAATAATTCAAACTATTTAATTATTTACCAAATACTCCATACATGAATGGGATTGGGCAGCAGAAACACTTAACAGCCTATTTTAGCTCTTTCCCAGGTCTTAATGTTAAATCATGAGGAATTAAAGTCACGTTCCAGTAATAGGTTTTATTGCTAGATTTAGATCACTCTGAAATATGCCTCATGTAATGAAGGGTTCTAAATTACCTCGTGTCAGTAAGTCCGAGACCAGCGAAAGAACATTAGAATGTGTTTGAAAGATTTATATATTATATTTATTATTGATATAAAGTCTCTTTTATCGAGGTGAAATTAAGAAATAACTCCAAACCCTTTTGAAATATTTAGACCGTATCATCGGTCCTCTTCAGTTGTGTTTATCTGTCATAGCAACTTAACGCAAGACTATATACACTAAAGTACTATGATGTCACAGTGGGTATTACAATTAAAAATTAACGTCATAGTTGATATTGTGCTAAAAAAAAAAAAAATTTGAGAAAGGTAAGAGTCAATAAAATTCACAGTAGTGGACACATCCTCAAATGTGAATATGTGTACAATTAAGGTAGCAACGGATAGCAACTGCGTGATCAGTAAAAATTGTGTTTTCAAGTGAATTTATTTTCCAGAATTTCTACTCCGTCATAGAATAGTTGAAAAACAAAAAGGGGTTCTGAAAGTGTCTTGTGGCTAAAATCAGACATAGTTTAGATTAGGAATAGTATACATCAATATCTGTAATAATGGTAGATCAAATGTTTCATCCATGTGGTACAATCTTCAAAAATCTTCTTTACTCATGGACATCAAGCAGACACTGTCAAACTGTTTGCATCAGCATGATTATAATAAGCAATGAATCCTCTACCGAAATTGTGGAATTCATGACCCCTGAGTTTAGTGTTCAGGGTTGGGGCTAAGTTGATCATGTTTTGAAAATGCATTATATCTTAGAAAAAATCTTCTCTCCTTTGATTTACTTTGACCTTGTGACCTTGACCATGGAGTTTGACTTACTTTTGAAAGATATGACCTAATCAATATCAGGTAGAGCTTTCATATTTTGAATATAGATATGGCAAGACATTTTTCCCAATTTCAAGCAAATGTTGCTATTTTTCCCAATGCGCCGGTTTCGAGATACGTCCGAGTTATTTCCCATTGGAGAACTCTCATACATAGTACGGCACGAAACAACGTGTTTACACGCGGGAGTGGGACAATATTCATCACTGCATAAGTGAATGTGCTCAGTAAGTTGCTCAAACGTAGTTTCATCACCCGAATTTGACTGATACACGAACTTAAGTAAATGATAAGTATTCAGGGAGTAATTAAATACATGAAATTCTTATTATATCATGTTATTTCGTTGCTCGTACGTATCATACCAAGCAAGGATATTACTTGCAAATATGACTTTATTTTTTTTATGATTCCACCTTAGTAAAACATTAATTTCGATAGTATTTTGTATTTCCTACATTTACATGTTTAAAGAGAAGCCGCTTTTATTACATTTTATCGTCTTCCTCACTGACAATAGGTCCACTCTGTCCCACTTAGGCATTCAAAGTTTCACTAAATGCATTTCCTACACAGAAGAGTTCTCATCTCGAAACTGGCATATTGGAAAGGCCCTGGCCCTTGAAATCAAGACCTTAAAAAATCCCTGGTGAATTCATGTTCACTTGTGTCGTGACCATTTGGGACCACAATATGAGCAATGTGGCCCATGGGCATCTTGTATAAACCATGAATTAATAATGTTATAGTGTGAACGAATTTGAAATCAATACTTTGATTTCTTTTAGAGTAAAATTGGCTGTATAGGTTGGTCCTGTGGGAATTGTCCCATAGTGGTTAGTGGAGACGACCGTGGTCTGATTGTGTGCTGGCAGTTTCAAGAGAACAGGACATTGTCTTACTGTCCAGAGTCTGCTGCCATTGTCTGCCTTGTGTGTTCAGATCTGAATGAAACACAGGTGGCTGTAGGGTAAGTTATTTACTTGCAGTACTGGTTTGTGTATTTTCAGACTCATGCATGTACACTGTCACCTCAATATATTGCCACCTCTTATATCCCCACCCTCACATACCAGCACTTAAATATGTAGAACTTCCTAACATACTATAAACCAGCTACAATGCCTATTACCATCTGCCACCGATTTTCAGGTACTAAAGGTCAAACTACATTTATATATTCCTTGATAACAATGCCATCACACTGGAACTAAAAGCCATAATTATGAATGAAGTAATTGAGCAGTCTGTGTGTAATTTGCGGTGAATTGTGGCAAAATATATATTCAAATTAATATCTTTTGACTGACATAGAGAATTAAAGTTATCCAAAAATTGTTGAACAATAGGACATTGCCAAATTAAATGAAAGATTGTTTCCTCCACTTATTCACAAAAAGTACATAGATTTGTATTGGCTTTACATATTTTATGCATGAAACTATTGGTAGTTAAGATATGATGATTAAGTCTGTATTGAAACCATTGCAATTTGATATCCTTTGTCACCAGGAATGAATGATAGTAAATCTCTTTCCATTGTACACAGAGCTTCAGATAATTTTTTACCACAAAGAGTATTTACCCCCTGATTTTCAAATCATTGAGTATTTTGCTTTTCAGAAAAAGTCAAAAGAGTATTTTGTTAATTTACTGATTATCTTTGCTGTTTTGCCACTAATACAGAATTCGATCACTTAATCTAAATATGACAGATATTATGTGACCGAGTGTCTGGCATATTAAAATTTAATACCTCAACAATAAATTTCAAAATCCCAATGACAATGAAGACTTTATAATAAAAAGAACTTCAAAGAATTTTCACCCGTAAACATACAATCATTTATTGTACCACAGGGTCTTCTTATCCATTTTGTTCTCAATCTATATATAACATACAAATTGAGAAAAAATGGATAAGAATCCCCTGTGATTGTACAGTATTGAAATTTTTTTTATAAACACCAAACAAACAACAAAACTATTTGTCATATTGTAAATTAAACTGTTATAACCGAGAAACTAAAAGCATTTTAAACCAAACAATATCAGTTTCAAAGTCTAAAGTTTTTGTGACTTTCTATAGCATTTTTTAAAATTTAGATGAACCTAATACTGCCCATATATATTTTAGCACTTTGTTTTCACTGCAAATTACTGTCGGATTCCCCTCACCTTGTACCGTTAACCAAGAATTGGTTTTATTCCATCTGTGTAAAACGAGTGCATGTGTGACGGAAGTCGGTAAATAAATGCGTGACTCCCATTCTTGCAAATACTTTCAAATAGTTTAGCGAGACAATGCTGCAGGAGCAACATTTCAGTAAAAAGTTAGTAAGTTTAACAGAAGAAATATATATCATTTGTCCGGTACCATTTTCTGTGCCATTAATCAATCATTTACAATTGATAATGTAAGGTTTTATGTGCTTTCGATCGCACCTTACCTGTTTATTTAAGAAAGAAGTATAACAATTAGGCTTATACAGTTGTGTATTGAGTTACCTCTACGCATGACTTTAGGAGTGTAAAGCGTATTTACATTCGCAAATGCGTAATTGTACGCCTGATTTTAAACTTTAATGCGTATTTGGTAAAATTTAATGAGTATTTACGCTGATACGCACCTTATCTGGAGTTCTGGTACATCATTATTTCAAAATATCTAGCCCACTTTTCCTTACCCTTAATTTGTTTTGAAGATTATCTAGTGACAAAAAATTGCTATTTTCATCTAATAGGTCCAGTACATTTGTCATGCCTTTTTGATACCAAGACTTATAGAAGACATTTTTGTTTGTTTTTCAGTTTTGAAATGTTTAATATGCCATAAAGGTTGGCTGATGTATTCATGCCAATTTTAATTTTAGCATTACATGTATCTTGGATTTTTCTAAAAGCATTGAAAGTATCTTTCCAAAATTTATTTTGTGCATACTCATTTAAAATGTTGAGTAGGCTGCCCCCCCCTCCCTACTACAATTACCTGCTGGGCTCCCCCCAGGTACTTGCTCATCCTGCTAGTATCTACCCCAGGGTGAATTATTCAGGTACTTATTAGTTAGATTACAATTGCTTGCTTGGATCTTCCACAGGAACCTGTACTACCCTGCTGGGCTCCCCCTAGGGTAAGGTATTAGGTCGAGTAGCCCCAAGAAGCCACTAAATAACATTGCCAAAATCACTTACACACAAGCACAAAAATGTGTGTGTTCAAATTTGATTGACTGATATTTGATAATCTGTAAATATCTTTTGAATGTCAGAGAAAAATGGAATGATATTGACATCATAGATACATGCTACAAAAACTTAGAATGTAAGATGATTGGTTATGCTGAAGCACAATGGCACCACTTTATAGATAGGATGACATTTGAGGAACATTCATGATTGTTCCTGTTACAATTAGAACAAGGTATGTTTCAAATAAAAATGAAAATATAAAATTGACACATCAAAAATGCAGCGTAATAGAAATTGAAATCCTTGTTAATTTCCATCGTTCCCACCCACTGACCTGTCATTTTTCATGAACTGAGAAATGAGTTGTGGGGAAATTAGCACATTGGAACTCCAAAGGGTTATCACAGAAAAAAATAGTTAGAAATTTGAACAATAAAATGCTTTCTTTGTTGTTTCATTGGATGATGAAGGTAGCTATACTAAGCATTACAGAAAAAAATTACACAGGTTATGTAAATTTTTTCTGCAATGATTGCTACCATCATCACCGAATGAATCAACAAAAAAAGACATCTTATTATTTATATTTTTATGTTTTGTTTTAAAATATAAACTAGATTTAAGTACTGAATTATATATCATATGGTTGACTCATTCGTTACGTTAAATGGAACAGCCAATGCACCCTTTGACCTTGATGACGCTCCATATTTGGTAATGATTACACAGACAGGTGGTACTAAAAACCGGATCAAACTAGTTTGCAACAAACATAAATTCACTGTCATAGATGAAAGCAATGTCAATTTTGAAAGAAATTCTAGTAGAGAAGAAAAGATTCAGTGAATATTGCTATAAAGTTTGAACTCTGGTGATATATTGGGAAATAGAATTCTGAAGATATAAAGGAAAAGCAGTTGATGAATCCATATTTTTCAGCATATATACTGTACATGTAAAACTTTTAATCTGCTTACAGGTATAAAACAGGCGTGATTTTGATCCTAGACATCAGAGAATGGAAGGAGGTGCATGTATCACAAAGGTTAAGAGGACATGATGAGGATGTGTTGTCTTTGGCCTGGTGTCCAGTTCCAGGAGAAGATTTCAAAACCTACAAAGAACTTGACAATCCTGATGATCTGTCCCCTAATGGTAATGAAGTACATGTGCTTTTAGAATGAAGAAGAAATCTTCTTTAGTATGATGAAAAATTACTCACAGAGATGTTGGTATATTTATTTCACAAGCCTGTACAGTGGAACCCCGTTATAACGTCCCCCCTTTATTACGTTAGTCCGCATATTACGTTGGAATTTCAAAGCACAAAACCATTTCTTAACAAACCTATATAAAATAGACCTCGTTATTACGTTGTCCCAAGATGCCGGGACTCGGTATTACGTTGTAAAAATTCCGACCAAAACATAATAAACCCCTAATTATTCAATAGTGATTCTCAAAATAATAAGCCATTCACACCTTGACTGCCTGAGGCAGTCACCACATAAATTTCCTGGTCTGTTTGGGGATTAGAGACGCTTGACTGGTCATGCTTCGATAGATCTAGCGACATCAGTACAGGTGAATACCCCATATCGAAGCCAGTCATAAACAATTAAATCAGCGTTTTTTTTCTACCCACTGGTACCGGTACTGGTTCAATTGGGGAAAAATAGCGTCAAAATCGAACAAATTGGGAATTTTCTACCAATGTATCGGCAAATGATTTTAACTAAAAGAAAAGAACAAAACAAGAAGTGTTCATCTCTTTACAAACCTTTTATGGTAATATTTGCTGTTGTGAAACATAACGAATCATCGTAGGCTCGTTTTAGAATCGTCGTAGCTGTACAAAATGTGCGTATTACCATGATATGTACTTTCGATTTAATACCGGAAGTGAACATTTTAGTTAACTCGTACAACGTTTCAGACTTAAGTAAATTACGATGTCAGCGGTCTATTTTTCGGCAAGTGAATTGGAAATTTTTAGTCTCAAAATTGGGAAAAATTAACGGTTTTTGGCATTGGGAATGGTACCATTTATTGGTACCAGTTATGTAAGGGCTATTCCAGAAATAAATATATGGGGGGGTCGGGAGGCACCTTTTGTATATACCAAGCACCCATAAAAAAAAATAAAAAATTACCCCATGACCCATCAAATTAATAAACTCATTTTACAATGACCCATCTAATAAAAAAAAACAAAACTAACCAGACCCACCACAAAAATATTTTTAAAAATGAAAACGGTACAAATCTCGCAAGGTTTTCGGGACAAACATTCTAGTCAATGACGAGGTAATGCCTGTGCGACATTGTATCACAGTAGTTCTGAAGAAACGATGTCACATCAACAATCAAAGGCATCTATGGCGGGAATGTTGGAAAGATTGGGAGTCCAAACGATGCTATTATCATGAAAGGGGTATGGATATGTTTTTCCACGAATCGTTCGTCTTCTAATGGAGCCTGCGCCCGGAGGCCTCTATATCACCATCACACTGACTGATAAATATAACGCATCGGTACCCTCGTATATATCAACTAAGGTTTGCCTATTTTTATTAGAAAACGGAATACCTATTGGTTTCAAAATATTCCCAAAATCTATGCACTGTAAACTGTAATAATCTTCAGAACAGAGTTCGCCGCCATCACGTCCAAAGGGACCCTACTAAACGCGCCTCTAATTTGAAGAGTGCCGTAATGGAAAGTTATGCGCTGCAAAGAGCGACAACTCGAATAGTTCTATGTTACTTCCGATTTCCGATTTCGAAAGCAGCATTTTGAAAGCACGTTTTCAATTTTCCCTCCGACGTTTTGTAACCAACACGACAAGAGCGACAATAAAAATATTCTGAAAACTCAACACCCACGTGGCACAAAATAAAACAATAGAAACTACCCACTACCCATTATAAATATTTTTTTAACAGTCCAACCACGGACCAATTAAAATATGAAAAAATATGACCACCCACACAAAAAAATATCATTTGCCGCCCGACCCCCCCATTTGATCATTTCTGGAACAGCCCTAAGGAAAAAACCGCTGTAAATAATGTTTATTTAGAAGTTGTACTCTATGAATTTTACTTCATTTTTCATAATCAAAGAAATAATTTCTCAACCACATGCATGTTCAGCATCGTGTGATTACCTTCGCTATTAAAACTCTATTTACGAACAGATTTGGTACCAAACATGAAGGACAAAATTTATCGTAGCAATCTTAAAACAGCTTGAGTAACTGCTTGGACATAGGTGACTAAAGGAACTGTGCAATTCAAAAATTGTCCATTGTTTGGACTTACAGCTTGGGTGTTCGTAAATCTCGTCCATGCATACATCGATCAAACTGTTCAGTCTTATCGGCCGATTCGTGCACGGCATTTACCTCAGTGAACATTCTAAAATCCCTTGATGTGCACGTGATTTTAGTGCCATCATTTAGTGTTATAAATGAAATCTTCGTTCATCATTATATTTTTTATGTGGATTGCGCTTAAGGTATCACACCGGTAATTATTTTCACTATATATTACTATAGAGGAAAAAAAAATCATTAAAAATCAGTTTACAGAATTGATGCCGAATAACGCAGTCAGAAACGTTCTATGTTACCTATCTCGTCTGCCGACACCAGAAAAACAACACCCAACGTGCCATTTTTGAAAATAAATTACCTGCAAACAAGACTACCCTCAAATCCACGTGTTTTTTTTTTTACATGTGTGTAAACAACCGGAGTGCACCTCAGGAAGTAGCTTCAGCTACCAACATTAAATAGTTCCTTTGTATACACTTGGTTATTTCTACAAATTACACAAAATTTCCTAATCAGGGGTACAAAAATTAAGAGAAAAGAAGAAGAGGAAATGAGAAAAATTGCGCAAGGAAAAAATTATTTCTTTAAATATATGGAACTACAATTGACTAAGTCATTTTGATTGGACAATACGCAAGATGGTAAATACCGAGTTATCGGAACTCTCTTGTAAAGAAGTCCGGAAAAGCGTGTCGATCTTGGGCAGTTTTGTTTATTCAAACATGGCATCGGAAGACGATTTAACCTGTGCATTCCACAATTAAAAGCATTTTTAAATGAAAGGTGTGTGAAACGTCTGGGTACAGGGAAAATGAACTCCTGAATTTAACTCGCGAAGCTATATGTTTTGACGCAAGCTCTCTCAGCTTTGGGAATTTCCTGGCTGACAGCAGTGGGGAAAAATCCACCTAATTTCCATTAAAATCTTTCATTTGTGGATATATTTCTGCGTATTAGGTTTCTTTCTTGAATCATTACTACAGTTTACTGCAATGCAATGATAGTGCACCATTGTTAAAATCAGGTGAATCGATCACGACAAAAGTTGCAGAACTGGTATTATTTACCAAGATGCCCAAATTCTCGCATACTCTGGGTCTCACGAGACTTTGAAAGGGAAAAATAAAATTTAAAACCAAGACGGAAAAAGTAGTCGTGATCTTGCGTATTACCGGTGTGATACCTTCAATTGTTCTCCGTGTTTATCGTTGGTGAGAAAAGTGTGTAAGTGTTGGGTATCATGTGCGTTTTGTGTCTGTAGTTTTGTTGTTTTTTGGGTGGGATTTTTTTTTATTGTGTTGTGTATTGTGTAATAAGAGAACTTAATAAAAATGATGTTTTTTTTTTTTTATATATATATGAATGTTGAATACGAACCGGATTAGTATGTACCTATATTTGTAATCAACTCCTCTTACAGCATTTATTTGACATCCTTCAGACCTTGTAAAGCTGGTATGAAAGCATTGAAGTTGTGCATATGTCTTTTTGGACATTTTTCGAAAAATTTATATGTACATGATGTAGTTGAACTTTGTCATTTTTAGCTCACCTGAGCTGAAAGCTCAAGTGAGCTTTTCTGACTGCCTATTGTCCATCATCTGTCTGTCTGTAAACTTTTCACATTTTGACTTCTTCTGCAGAACCACTGGGCCTATTCCAACCAAACTTAGCCCAAAGCATCCTTGGGTGAAGGGCTTTCAAGTTTATGCCCCCTTCAAAGGGGAGATAATTACAAAAAAGCAAATATAGGGTGGGGTCATTTAAAAACCTTTTTCTCAAGAACCACTGAGCCAGAGGAGCTGAAATTTACATGAAAGCTTCCTGACATAGTGCAGATTCAAGTTTGTACAAATCATGGCCCCAGGGGGTAGGTTGGGGCCACAATAGGGGATCAAAGTTTTACAAGGGATTAAATACATAAAATCTTTAAAAATCTTCTTTTCAAGAACCACTGAGCTGGGAAAATACAAATTTAAATGAAAGCTTCCTGATTTAGTGTAGATTCAACTTTGTTCAAATCATGGCCTTCGGGGGTACATTGGGGCCACAGTAAGGGATCAAAGTTTCACATGGGAATAAATAGGGAAAATCTACAAAAATCTTCTTCTCAAGAACCACTGGGCCTGAAGAGCTGAGATTTACATGAAAGCTTCCTGACATAGTGCAGATTCAACTTTGTTCAAATCATGACCCTTGGGGGTAGGATGGGGCCCACAATAGGGGATCAAAGTTTTACATGCGAATATTTAGGTAAAATCTTTGAAAATCTTCTTAAGAAGCACTGGGCTGGGATAATACAAAGAACATGACCCACGAACCATGAGAAATGGCCTAGCCTGGTATATTGATAATTTCCGTATATAATAATCTTTGGGATATAGGCTTTCTAGAAATGTCTTTCTTTTTTTCATATATTCTATACTTTTTTGTTACTATGACGTTGAATATTGTGGTATTCAATGTTAAAAAATTAACATTTCGGGATACACGTCACAACAATAAACCACCAATGACCATGTACAATGTACATGAACCTATAAATTTCTGAATATATCAAGTCATATGCACTCAAATAGCTAGAATGGCTTATTCAATGATCATAATAAGCATTTTTGACCAAATTTGGGAAATAGAAAATAATAAAAAATATTTTGGAAATGATGTTCAAAGTCTCATGATTGTTCAACTTTACTTTTAAATTATTTTTACTTGAATTTTAAAATACTGAAATAAGAAGAAGAATAAATATAGTATGTAGTCTATTTACATGGTGAAAGAAGTGAATCATTGGAACAATTCTGTTTCATATCATATTCCATAGTTTGTTTTTTGTTTTTTTTGGTATTAAAACGACCGAGTATCGATATCAGTGGTAACGAAATAAGTTGACACCGCGTCTAGTCGAAACATGTTTAATTTGAATTTACTCGGAATTACACGTTCTACGAGCATTTGCTGTGAAACCTGATTAAAGGAAAAGTACTGTAGACACCTAATAGTAAGTATCAAATGATCTTTTTTGTTACATGTACATGTAGATTCCATAGCGTGAATAATAACAACACAACACCGATACAGGGGATCAGAGTCAGTATATTATTGACTCTAAAAATACAATTTGAGAAATGATACTATATAAATTTTACTGTATTTATCTTTATCAATAATTGTATATTCCTATACATATTAATCATGTAAAGATACTGAGGTCTTTTAACCAACAATTTTAAATGTTTGTGCAATACATTATTGACTGACAGAACGTAATTCATGAGCTGTGATCTAAAAATCTTTCAGGCATTAATATAGATTTGAATAGAATTACATCTAGATACATATTTGAAATAGAATATATCCTAAGGCTCCTGTAGTTTTAAATTGTTTGGATTATCTTGCATTTACATGTAATGTATACATGCTTGTAAATGCCACAGAATGAGAAATAATCTAAATTAACCTATTTTCATAATGTTCCCAAAATAGAAGTATCATGTAGATCTATACAGGAAATAACATTTACAAATCATGTTTGTTGTTTGTTATTTGCCAGTTAAGTATCATAATGATAATACTAGTAGTTTATAATAAGTAATTATTCTGCTAAAATCAAATACCCTTTTTATTGTCAACAAATACATCACTGGTAGAAAGGTTATAAAGCTTTTATCTAGCACAAGTTTCCATATTCTACAGATTTACATATGTCAGCAAGTCCTCAAAAGCAGCTTTAAGGGTTCCCAGGAGATTCTGATGCTCACTGTTAGTTAGACTTTCACTGTTGTCAAAATCCAACTTTATTTTCTCTTTTCTCAAAACTTTAGCTCTCAAAAACTTGATTGATTAATTGTGTCACTCCTGTTTTGTTGAACATGGTGTTGTCAGCAATAGGTTCAAGTTCTTCTATGTCTTGTTGTAGGTGATTTGTACAGAAGCGAGCCCCGGCAGGAATGATGGCCTCTTTTGAAATGAAGATGTCATGCCTTACTCCTACTGGGACTACAACTAACTTTGGACCTGGTCACTTGCAGATACAACATGAACTGTGCCCTCTTGATGTACATGGGAATGGGAGTGATACAGAAGGGGTACTAATTGAAAGAACTACTGCTGCTGGTGATGGTTCTGGACTGTCTTGAATCTGTGGCCTAACGAACTTGATATTCTTCTGTTTAATATGGGAGTAACACACACACTCTGGCATCTATTGCACAGAAAATCATGATCAGATGGTGCCCTCCCTATCAGAGTGGTGATCACTGTCCTATATTTCTTTGAAATCCTGGATCTGTGTTTTGGTTTTACTCTCCATGGACAGTTGAAACAGAGAAAGAATTTGGGATCACTCCTTGGCATATCTGAAATATTTATGTCATATACATGTAATTGAAATTATACAATTTGTGTTGGATGAAAATCTTATCTTCATGTTAAAACCCATAAGCCTAGGTTATTTTTCCTAAAATCTAATTATAAATCAATTAACTTGTTAATTAATGCTTGGTGAATCAATTAATAAATTGTATTAAAAAACTTGGAATTATTTTTTTCCACTAATAAACTGAAAATGTGTATCTTCAAATGTTTTGTTGATTAATGTCAGTGTGAAATATAGAGGGGGTATGGGGTTTACAACAATGTATATTACATGGTTAATTTATTTCTATATGTATTCCATGAAAATTTCTGTGGAAACGAGGAAGTTATTTATATTCGGTCTTTCCTATCCCGGGGTAGGAAAGACCGAATATAAATAACCCCCTCGTTTCCACGGAAATTAAGTCCACGAGAGCCTGAAATCTCCCAACCTGGGTCTGTTTAATGGACCCTTCCAAAGTCCTTTTTTAAGGAAAAAGTAAACCATTTTCCTAATCCAAAAAGAAAACTGGTGCAAAAACCAGCACATCTCCATACATGAAATAATATAGATAATAGAAAAATTATCAGTAGTATTGTAATACATTTGTGGGGTGGTGGTTGCTGTTTCACCTTTATAGATGGTTTTTTTCCCTAACATTTAAAACATGTCTTTTCAATATCAATTTTGTCTATAGCACAAAATAAAAATTCTAAAATCAATTAAAGCGTTTGATATACATGTGTATATATAAAACAAAACGAAAGAAAAAAAACAACTAGGATCCACCACTAGTAAGCTATGTTTTCCATTTAGAGTTATTGTCCTTCAATCGAAAAAAAGTAAATAAATATAATTAAGTGAATACTCTACATTTCAACACAAGTTATGTCAAATATTATTTAACAAGATATAATTATACCCCCCGAAACAAGTTGTGGGGGGGTATACTGGAATCGGGTTGTCCGTCTGTCCGTCCGTCTGTAGACGCAATGGTTTCCAGGCTCTAAAGCATTATCCTTTCCACCTACCGTCACCATATCATATATATGGACTACCCATGGGATGAAGATGTTCTCTATCGATTTTGGGGTCAAAAGGTCAAAGGTCAAGCGCACTGGATATCGAACTAGCAATATGGTTTCCGGGCTCTAAAGCGTTATCCTATCCACCTACAGTCACCATATCATACATATGGACTACCCATGGGATGAAGATGTTCCCTATCAATTTTGGGGTCCAAAGGTCAAGCGCACTGGACATTGAAGTAGCAATATGGTTTCCGGGCTCTAAAGCGTTATCCTTTCCACTTACAGTCACCATATCATACATATGGACTACCCATGGGATGAAGATGTTCCCTATCGATTTTGGGGTCAAAAGGTCAAGTGCACTGGACATTGAAGTAGCAATATGGTTTCCGGGCTCTAAAGCATTATCCTTTCCACCTACAGTCACCATATCATACATATGGACTACCCATGGGATGAAGATGTTCCCTATCGATTTTGGGGTTAAAAGGTCAAGTGCACTGGACATTGAAGTAGCAATATGGTTTCCGGGCTCTAAAGCGTTATCCTTTCCACCTACAGTCACCATATCATACATATGGACTACCCATGGGATGAAGATGTTCCCTATCGATTTTGGGGTTAAAAGGTCAAAGGTCACGCGCACTGGACATCGAAGTAGCAATATGGTTTCCATTTAAATTCTTTAACGGCTTTATTCATCGCATGGAACACCCTTTGGGAGATTGGGGTAAGCGGGGGTATTCTTAGTGAGCATTGCTCACAGTACCTCTTGTTTGATATGTATTTAAATTGACCGACTTCATTAAAAACAAACTCTCTGTGTGTTTCTGTAGGTTTCTTTCCACGTATATACAAGGGACTTATGAATTTACGAACTTAAATAGTTGAAATTGAAAACAAAACAATAATGGTGGCTTCTCCGTTTGATGTATGAATATTGTGCGTTCAAATTCTCAAGTACAAATGTAAAATAGATAAAGCTAATAGCCGTGTTTGACATTGCCGTAATATGCGGACATTTGTTAGTGTAAAACGTTGCTACAACTTTACAGTTACGATTGACAGACTACATATTTTATAAGAAACTTTGAACTGTAGCCTATAATAAATGTACAAAATTTGTGTAAAATTGTGAGAACCAATGGACAAATTCATACGATAGAACATACTGTCTGTATATATATCCCACATCTCCATACGTAATACATGTGTACATGCTGGGCCTGTGTAATTGAAATGTTTACTGGGGTATTCCGGATGGCTGTATAAGTTTGTACTGTACATTTGATTCGAACATTCATTCTGTTTTGAACAATATAATTTTTAAAGTAACAAAAGGTAGGGAAATCGGTACTTTTAAAGCCATCGGAACGGACTTCGGAACCAAACATACACGATAGGTGTAATTACCCCCCTCCCCTGTACCTTGTTACCATAGGCCATGACTCTCATATTTACTCGTTTAGATATTGATTTTTTATATAACAACATAAAAACTCACCTCTTTGCTGTTTCTTTTTGAGTCGTATCAACTGCGTTAGATGTATGTATTGACTTCCTTGAAATCTGACGTTTCCAGACAACACTTTTGTTATTATTATTATTTTTTTTCGAAATGGCCGCATCGATTACGAGTTAATTTTTTTAATGGAAAGTGTTAATCTAACTTTGCATTTTAATTTTAGTTTACAAAATTGAGTCGTGAGTAATGCGGCCCATGTGAATTTATAGACTGAAGTTGACAAATTTATGCGATTTTCCCGGAAAACGTCAAACTGCGGTAGGTTTGGGCATTTGCTTGAGTGCTTTATACATCCGGTGTGAGGAAACGATTGCGCAATACAATTTGGCTCATGTTATGGATAAAAAATATCCTATTAGATTTATTCTAAAGTGTTCTTTAATTTTTCGAAAATTAGTAGGCCAAAAATGACATATTGTGGGTCATGTTCTTTACATGAAAGCTTCCTGACATAGTGCAGATTCAAGTTTGTCAAAATCATGACCCCTTGGGGTAGGATGGGGCCACAGTAGGGGATCAAAGTTTTACATACAAATATATAGGGAAAAATCTTTTAAAATCTATTCAAGAATCACTGGGCCAGAAAAGTTTACATTTACATGAAGTCTTCTTGATGTAATGCAAATTTAAGTTTGTACAAATTATGGCCCCTGACGGAAGGTTGGGGCCACAATGGGGATCAAAGTTTAAAATGTGAATATATAGAGAAAATCTTTAAATGGTTGGTATTTTTTCCAAGGTGACTCAGGTGAGCGATATGGTCCATGGGCCTCTTGTTTACGCATGGTATCTATTTTGTGTAAACAACTCCTCTCACAGCTTTTACTTGACATTTTTCAGACCTTGTACATTTATAGATATTATAAAAACATTGAAGATATACATTTCAAAGTGCTTCTGTTTTGTTTTTTATAAATTCTACATTTGATATATCTTTTTTCCACTATGAAATGTACTGCTGTCTATCTGATAGATAACATATTTTAAAGCAACCCGGCCATTTCTGTTCTTGAATCGATTTTTAAAGATGCAAAATGAATTCTTAAAAAATATTATTGCTTGATTTTCTTTTTATATTGTGGAATTGCATATACATATTCAGATGAAGCAAATACCACTCCTGAATTTGGGTCCAAAGGTCAGCTGTTAGCCTCCAGCAGCCGGGACAAAACCATGCGGATCTGGAGCTCAGTCAGAGGACGGCAGCTGGCTATGTTTAAATACCCAAAACCAACTCAGTTTGTCCGGGAGGACAGAGCTAAGATGTGGAGCACTTTGTTGTGGAATCCAAACAATGCAAATCATATTTATGTCAGCTCTTTTGGGTAACTACCTTTGGCAATATGAAATATTTTATGAGATTAAACTTCCTTGTTTCAAATTGTATTGAAACTCAAATTTCTTTTTATCCATTTTTCTGCAAATGCATGAATATACTTACTGTGGACCCTAAGATATCCGGGCACCAGATATCCGAATGCTTCAGCTTCTTGATGATTTTTGTTGGGAACAGATTTTTTAAATCATATTTTTTCTTGTTTATCCAGAATTCCATATTCCAAATCTAAACAGTTTTTTTTTAAAATATACTACAGAATGCATGTCTTCATTTTATTTTGGTTCATTGCAGTTTATTTAATTGGTCTTTCAACTCTAATTATCTTTCCTGACCTAGGTGTTTGTTTTATGGCTTACAGGCCATCTATTAATTGAACAGTCGATATATCCACCTAGGGACATCTAAAACCCCTTTTAGGCTGAAGTGGCTTAGTCAACCAGTAGCAAAAACATATGGGGAATATACACAGAATTCCCTCAGACTATATTGGGTTTGAACCATTACCATGAAACAAAACAAATAACACCAACTTGATTTATCCATTTATTGATACCATTGAATGTCATTACCAGCTAAACATAAGCTGTACACATAACAGGAAATGGAGATAATTGGCCTCATTGCTTACTAATTACACAGGTCTGGAGGTAACAACCAAGATACCAACTAACAAGGTGCATAACAGGCAAGATGGGGGGGGGGGGGGGGGGGGGGGGGGGCTTGTGTTGTGCACAAGTGCCAGTGAAGTCCCATGTATGGAAACAACATGTGAACAGGGGTTGAATGGTTGACATATCTGTTTACCCTGTTTCTCAAAGATTGCTCCCTGGTTGATAGTACTGCCGACACTTAGTACTCCAAGATGAGGTGGAGGGGGCCCCAGGCTGGCAGACACCTATGGACCCCAATGAGGGAGGGTTTATTCTTCCCCCAATAAACAACTCATGCCCTCTGTCTTGATTGACAGATGGGGGAAACACAGGCCAGAAATGCCCCTAAAATCCCCCCCCCCCCTTCCCCGACCCACTACAAACATTGATATAATGTTTCGCCATCACCCTATACCAAAAACGCCTTTTAGATGTAGGCTACCTCCTGTAGGTAATTAGGCAGAGATTTTTGGCAAGAACCATCTACACCAATTTCCCCTAAGGGAAATTGAGAGCCACAGGCTTTCACTGAGTGCCACAGGTGCAAAAGAGTTTGTGAATAGTGTAAAAATATGCTATCTGAGGATACCCGAGACTTTTTTTTAAAAGATCAAAAATGCATGCTATTACAGCTTGAAGTGACAAAGTCCATCTACAAATTGAAAGAATTGACACAAGTCCAAATTTATTGGACATGACACAGAATGAATACCTGGATTACGACCTTTTTGATTATTAAGATGTCCTACATGGACGTGAACAAAGAAAATCTATCATGACAAAGTCTAAATGACCAGCACATGGGCAGGTGTAAATCCCGAGCCAACCCAGACATGCGACATGCACAAATTTCGTCGAAACCAATGAAAACTCGCTTTCAAAGAGGAGAAAACTAGTCTCCCAAATGGGGAGAACTGTCCAATTCTGGCAACATTAATTTACCAATCTATTTCTAGGAATTTGTCCAAAATTTGACACACTTATGTATAAACTTGAAAACTGAATACTATATTTTAACCTTTTCATCCAAAAATTACAGTTGCTAAGAAAGAAGTAAATTTTGTTGGACATGACACAGAATGAATACCTGGATTATGACCTGCTTGATCATAAGATGTCCTACAAGGACATGAAGAAAGAAAATCTGTGACAAAAGTCTGACAATCTAATTAAAATCAGACTTCTTAGATCCGAGCCGTATACTCTGCGTAAGTAGATCTGACATAACCGGATTAGGGGTCATGTTCAGATGAACTTTATGTCAGCCAATCAGCGCGTCGGCTTTGAAATCGTCGGTGTTCACAATTCAAGGAAAATGGCTGCGATTGTCTGGTTTGAAAGAAAACATATCGCAGCTAGATGCGACATCACAATGCACCGTTTACGTCGACTGGCATTATATTCCTCGCGTTATTTAAGTAAACCATCTTGAAAACTATTCAAATCGTACCCATCCCTATTCATACATAAATTGGAATTCACAATTAATTTGATTTGGGTGTATTTTATCTCATACGTTTTGTTGTTTGTATGGACGGAATAGATTAGGCATTATTGCGAAAGTTTAAAATTCCTTATGTGAGAATATACAATTTTATAGTGTGCAATAAACTTCGTGGTAAAGCGATTACTGCAACTTGTTTATGAATTGCTGGGAACCACCTGAATAGCCATCATTGTCTGTATTGCGCAGTCTGACTGGCTGATAGTTCTCGTGAATATTCCAATCGAAAGGTCATGTGGACATGACCCCCAATGGGGTTATGTCAGATCCTATTATAGCGATTGTGATCGTATCCTAGGATCTGATTTTAATTAGATTGAAAGTCTGAATGACAAGAACATAGGGGGGGGGGGGTGTAAATCCCGATCCAACCCAGACATGCCACATGCACAAATTACTGTAAACCAATAAAAAACTCTGCTTTCAAAAAGGAGAAAAACTACATTGACTGGGGAACACTGCCTAAACTCGAAAGCAAATTGAACACCCCCCAACACCCCCCCAATTAATTCCTGAATGGAATAGTTTACATGAAAACCGTCTGGAAGTATAAGTGTAGGGGTTTACAGTATAAGTGTAGGGGTTTACAGTATAAGTGTAGGGGTTTACAGTATAAGTGTAGGGGTTTACAGTATAAGTGTTGGGGTTTACAGTATAAGTGTAGGGGTTTACAGTATAAGTGTAGGGGTTTACGGTATAAATGTAGGGGTTTACAGTATAAATGTAGGGGTTTACAGTATAAATGTAGGGGTTTACGGTGTGAAGTTGGCTTAGAACATTAGGGGATGTACTGTGTCTGTGGAATTGACGAATTGACTGCTGGGTAGGCCCCACAGCAAACTTAGCTGAACTTACCAGGGACTGTAACTGAATGGATCTGAAATCGGAGGAAAACTGGTTAAAAAAAGGGAGAAAAACACCTCACCCTCCCTGGAAAATTAACTTATGTACTTAGATCAAACCCAAAGTGTTTGATTTCCTCAAAAAGTGAGCTAACTAATCGAAGGATTTTGTGCAAAGAGGAAAATTTACACCCTTGTTACCATAGGGAGAAAACTGACCATTTTTTTTGGTTACTCATTAGACAGGCCACTGACTCTTGGGTATGTGTTGCAATGTGATGTACGATAGCCAGAGTTATATGTGTTGCTATGTGATGTACGATAGCCAGAGTTATATGTGTTGCTATGTGATGTACGATAGCCAGAGTTATATGTGTTGCTATGTGATGTACGATAGCCAGTTATATGTGTTGCAATGTGATGTACGATAGCCAGAGTTATATGTGTTGCAATGTGATGTACGATAGCCAGAGTTATATGTGTTGCTATGTGATGTACGATAGCCAGTTATATGTGTTGCAATGTGATGTACGATAGCCAGAGTTATATGTGTTGTAATGTGATGTACGATAGCCAGAGTTATATGTGTTGTAATGTGATGTACGATAGCCAGTTATATGTGTTGCTATGTGATGTACGATAGCCAGAGTTATATGTGTTGCTATGTGATGTACGATAGCCAGAGTTATATGTGTTGTAATGTGATGTACGATAGCCAGTTATATGTGTTGTAATGTGATGTACGATAGCCAGAGTTATATGTGTTGCTAGGACACCAACTGGAAGAAGTTGAACGGTCTGTCTCAGACGGAATGTAATACATTGGAAACCCCTGGATGTGGTGAGGCGAGTATCTCACATGTACTGAGGAGTTGTAGAGACCTAGATGTGGCGAGGCGAGTGTCTCACATGTACTGAGGAGTTGTAGAGACCTCGTCCTGTATTTTAAACATTATGCTAGAAAAAGACTAAAGCAGATGTGCCCTTTGTAATACTAAGGATGTACTGGATTTTGGCTTAAACCGGGCATATTTTCCCAACCCCTAATATGCCCCCCCCAATTCGTGGTGTTTGGATGGCCAGGTGAGTCCGTACCCTCCAATATGCTTTTAAGGTGAAAAGGAACCTAACCAGAGATATAGAAAAATGTCCTGTCGACAATGCAGATTCAAATGACCATTTGGCAATATTGTATGTTGTATGATTATATACAAATAGTGTTTGAGGAGAACCTCTGAAGGCCACTCCAACAATATGACCGCATGACCGATAAATTTGGGAGAAAAGAATTAGTCATGGTAGAGCACTTGTCACAACTGGAAGGAAGAGCCCCGTCCACACCAACCTGGGATGTAAATAATTTGGACAAAAGTTTGGCATTGAGCAGCGGGTGTCACAGGTTCTTTGGACATGACCTCTGATATTGCGGCTGGGTCAGCACACTAAAGAACCCACTCTACTACCGCCCTGAGTCTTGGAACAAGTCAATCTTTAGTACCTGACCCACAGCCAGTGATGCCTAGCATGGGGGGAAATTGACAGGAAGTAAAACAAACTAGTTCAGAAACAAAATGCTGCACTTGGAGGATATAAAATTTACAGAGGCTTCCGTGGTGTTGTTGAACTCCAAATTGTTTGATGACATTGTTTTACTGCTCATAAATAAATTCCTAAAATTCTGATTTTAATTAATATAAAGTGCAATTGCACATTTGTAGGTGTTATCTAAGCTACAATAATCATTCTAATTTGTTAATTCTGTTCTGTTTTCCGTTCCACATTTTAGTAACACTTGGGGGGTGGGGGGGTGGTAGGTTTTGTTATGTAAATTATAAATGAATTTTATAACGGAGATGTAAGGGTACCACAAAGATACAACATTGTTGTTGCATGTAAGCATATTTGCTACTTTTAATTTTTTTTTTCAGAGGAGAGATTCTAAGGTGGAGGCTTGATTTGGACAGTTTTCAAAAGCCAGTGTCCATTAACTCTGGGAAGGTTCTCTATCACACAAGACCAGTGTTTTGTATGTGTGTTGGTGGATCTGATAATTCTACAATGTGCACTGTGTCTATGGACAGACAGGTATGATTGCATGACTTTGGAAATAAATATGAAATTCACCCAACTCAATTATGAGAATATATAAATCAATGATTATCATTCATTGTTAAAGTATGACATTTAAAGTTGCTGTAAGTAATGAACCATAAAAATACCCATAATTACAGTTGTATACATGTATCATTGTAAATCAACATTCAATCACGTCATTTGTAGATCACCTGAGCTGAAAGTTCAGGTGAGCTTTTCTGATCATGTTTGCCTGTTTTCTGTCTGTTAACTTTTCTTCTAAAGAATCAATGGGCCAGAGAAGTTGAAATTTATGTGATCAGGTTTTCTTAGGGCGTCAAGTGGTAGCTTGAAAGCCATAGAGCAATCACACGGCCTCACCTGCCAATTCTTTACGCAACCACAGTTGACTTCCTGTCAATACTTCTGCCAAAAAAGTAGTTGCTTTAAAATTTACAGAAGAAATAAGATACATGACACGACAATATTGATACAAACCACAAGCAATTCATATCAATGTAGAAATCTTACATTATTTTAGTCCAATAACGACATAAATTATATATATGAAACACACCTTGGGCATTGTAGTGGATGAATATATTGGCCATTGTAGGTTACGGAAGTGGCTGAGTTGTTACGAGTGAAGACCACTGACAGAAGTTGCGAAAGTCTGCAAAGTTATTCAAATTACGAAAAGTTTGAGAAATAAGAAAAATCATTTGTGAAAATTTTGTTAGCAATTATCTGAAAGATATGAAAATATGCAAAAATTAGTTAAAAATTATTATTCAGTTTCAATATCAATGTGGACTAGATTTCGTGATGGCTGAGATAGCATGGGTTTGGGAGAAGAAAGATTATGGAGCGGATCAAAGATCTGATTGTAATCAGATTGAACCTTCTCTACGACCACACATCTGTTAAAACAAACCCAAAAAATGCATAGTGATGTAGAGCAGAATTATTCTCGATTTATATCTTGAGTGTAGCATTGAAAAGATATTGGAAGACTGACTAAATTTCCCATGGATAGTGCATGAGTTAATTAACTCCTAACATTGATAAGGTGACCACCATATTACTATACAGAGACAAAAGCTAGAGAGTCCCAGATTAGAATAACAAAATGCGGAGTGAGCTGTCGGAGTCGACTATGTGCAGGTGTTTAAATCTATCAAATAATGTAGCTGAACATTCAGGAATTTGATTGAACTTTAATTTTTATAGATATTAATAAAAATTTACTCTTAACACATTCCTCTTGATACAAAACTCGCATAAAAAGAACTAATATGTGTGAGTGTGGTTGTGATAGACAGTTAAATAAAATCCCGGTCATTTGTTTTCTAAGTGATATTATGCATTGCACCTTTGGAAATGCAAAAAAAAAATAAAGATAGGATAAAATAAAAGAGAAAATAAAATAAAGATATATATATATAGAGATATATATATATATGTATATGTGTGTGTGTGTGTGTGTGTGTGTATATATATATTTGTGATTTCATCCTTTACAGATAAAACATTTGATGTCACAATGTACAACTGAGCGCAGACTATTCTATCGCCGCACATTACGGATGGTCTGAGAAAATAATTTCAACCCACTTTATTTTATATAATATACGGAAGATTTAGCAATTTACGAGATTCTCATCTGAGAATAATTGACAACAATTCAGGCACGTTGATTTAGGGGTGGGGGTGGGGGGCTGTCCCCCATTTTTACCTCACCTGAGCTGAAAGCTCAAGTGGGCTATTCTGATCGCCTTTTGTCTGTTGTCTGTCTGTCCGTTGTCCGTAAATTTTTCATATTTTCATCTTCTCCAGAACCACTGAGCCATTTTCAAACAAATTTGGTACAAATCATCCTTGAGTGAAGGGGATTCATGTTTGTTCAAATGAAGGACCATGTCCTCTTCAAAGGGGAGATCATCACAAAAATAAGGTGGGGTGATTTAAAAATCCTCTCAAGAACCATTGGGCCAGAAAAGTTGAAATTTACACGAAAGCTTCCTGACATAGTGCTGATTCAAGTTTGTTCAAATTATGACCCCTGGGGTAGGATGGGGTCACAGTAGGGGATCAAAGTTTTACATACAAAGATATAGAGAAAATCTTTTAAAAAAATTCTCAAGAACAACTAGGAACAGCTTGGAAAGTAAAAATTTACATGAAAGCTTTCTGACATAGTGCAGATTCAAGTTTGTTAAAACCATGGCCCCCAGGGATAGGACGGGGCCACAATAGGGGATCAAAGTTTTACATACAAATTTATAGGGAAAATCATTAAAAACCTTCTTCTGAAGAATCACTGGGCCATAGAAGTTTACATTTAAATAAAAGCTTTCTGACATACTGCAGATTCAAGTTTGTAAAAATCATGCCCCTCCCCTGGGGGGTAGGTTGAGGCCACAATAGGGATCAGTTTTACATGCGAATATATAGGGAAAATCTTTAAATATGGGCCAAGGTGCCTCAGGTGAGCGATGGGGCTCTTGTTTTTCTTTTATAATCTGCTTTTAAGGCACGATGCCATTGTGGCCCTATATGCCTTTGATTTCCACTGTAAGATGAATTATTTGATAAAACTTTAATCCCTTCTCTATTTCTTTTTCTGTCTTTATTACAATGTCTGTGTATGTAAAAAGAGCTCAAAGTGACCAAAATGCAGAATTTGAAATCGAGGCCAAACCATTTGTTCCCATCTTGGCCAAAAGTGGTAAATTCCGTTATCGGCCCAAACCATTCGTTATCCATATTAAAGCGTTCTCGCAGAGAACCATTCTGTTCTCGCAGAGAACCGTTCTGTTTGAATTATTCAGTAATCATTCCCCATTGAATACTGTTCGTTCCCACACTGATCACTGTTCGTTCACTGTTCACTGGTGTACTAGTATGAAAACCGTTCATTCCCACACCAATCATCATTCATTCACCGTTTCACTGGCCTTCGTGGCCGAGTGGTTAGAGCATCATGCTCAAAATCACACGGCCCTCTCACCTTTGGTTGGCATGGGTTCAAATCCTGTTCGCGCCGGTAAGTGAGAAAGTTTCCCAGTTTACTTTCGGAAGGTCAGTGGTCTCTTTCTTCTCTCTTCCACCAATAAAAACTGGGCGCCACCAGATAACTGAAAAATTGTTGAGTATGGTGGAAAACAGCAAAACAATCAAACAAACAAACCGTTGTTTCACTGGTGTACTAGTTATGTCTAGTATGAAAACCGTTCATTCCCACACCGATCACCGTTCATTCACTGTTTCATTGGTGTACAAGTATGAAAACCGTTCATTCCCACACCGATCACCGTTTGATCACCGTTTCACTTGTGTACTAGTCACGCTCTCTAATGATGTCTGTGGATTCAGATTCAAAAACATCATAATTTTCATCATTATAATCAATCAACCATCGCCACAACCACCATCGCTCTCAGATATTTCTCATGAAATATAGTTTCACACTTTGAATTTCATGCAGAAAGAACTGGTCATTTTCAAGAGTTATTTCTTCTTTGTCGTATACAACCAATGTAGCTTGATTACCTCATAGCTCAATTGTTTACAAAACCAAAAATTACGTGTTTTAAATAGAGAAAAACTTTTGTGAAGGCCAATAACTCCCATTTCATACTCTACGAATGTGTAATACTTTCTCTTCTGAGGCTAAAGAATTAAAAGTTCTGAATTCAGGTACCTGAAAGTATTACATATATTAATTATTTTCTTTAACCATGATAAATCCCCCCAAAATACAACAAAAACACCAACATTGCATATTTTATCAATGTGCTGAACAGTATGCGATGCTTGAACATTAATTCTCCGTTATGCAATATACTGCATTTGGACCGAAAGTCCAATGACACATCGCTTATTATACATTTACATTCCAATTGGTTAGTTTGTGTAATACATCGTGCTATAGATATACTACAGTACCCGCAATGTTATTCTTGACATGATAAACGATAGAACACGATACACGCACGATAGGATAGGATACATGCACGATAGGATAGGATACATGCACGATACGATAGGATACACGATAAACCTGATAAATGCAAAACCTGATAAACGATCTTCACGATAGACCTGATAAACACGAAACACGATAAATGATCTTCACGATAAACGGAAAACCTGATAGAAATGTTGTAAATTTAGAAACTATTTAGACAGAACGAAATTTTGATACCAACAACTTAATTACATTATGTTGATAATAATATTGAAGGATTTCAATGTTCATTATATAGCTAACACATATACAGTAATTTCTTTAATCCACGGTCGTACGTTTTGTTTTGTTTTTTAAAATTCTATTTATGTTTTTTTACGCCATCAAAGCTAAAATCAGAAAACTAAAATATATACGGTATTGAATTCATTATTTGATATCTATATGAATTTTCACAGCCAATGATTCTCAAACTTTTATTGTCACATAATGTTTAATATATAAATTATACAGGGAATTAACACCTTAATATAATGTAGTGATATCATGCTTCAGTAGCTCTCTTATTCTAATGTCTATTATCTTGAATATGAAATGAAACCAAGTAATATTTTGTGTAGCGAGGAGGGGGTTATTTTGCATCAAGCTGTAAGTTCACCGCTCATTCAACAACTACAGTTACTTTCATAAGGACCGCTTAAAAAAATCAACTGCACTACAACATATCCTCATGTGTTAGATATTTCTACACTTTGAGTGATAATTGATAGTTATAAGTAATTGGAACATATTTATTTGAATTGAGATTTTGTTAAGAAAAAATAAATAAACTATTTTAAAAAAAACATTAACAAAACCCGGCTTGTTTTAAATTCGCAATTTTGAAACGCTTAAAAAATTTTGTGCTTAGTGTATAAAAAAAATTTAAAACTTCAAATAATCATCAAAACCAGCATAAATTTCCAATATCTACACGTATGATTATTGGTACATGTGTACATGTACAAGTAAAAAAAAAACAACGATGACAGCTGAATCGTGCCTAGTTGAGCAGAATTTGGGGGGATGCAACACCCTTGCACCCTCTTATAACTTAATCTTCTAAATGTGTGAAATACAATGTCCCTGAGAATGTTTGCTGTCAAAACACGGGTGATACACAAAATCAGATATAAGGACGCGCACAAGTTCAGTAGTTGGTGCATAAGTAGAATGCAGGTGAAAAAAATCGAAAGAAAAAGAACCATTATTAAAATATATGTGATAAACATTGTAATTTACTGATTTTTCCTTTCAAATCGGAACTTCCTATTTCTCTGTTATTGTTAATTACAAATAATTGTTTCTAGACAAGGAAATGTTTATGAACTCCAGATAGAGGAGCTTACCGATTTACTGTCTTCGGTTTGCTCGGCAAACCACTGCCTACTTTCCAGACTACTTAGAATGTATTATTGTGATAAACTTTCACTCTCTCTGGACAGACAAATAGCTCTTCTTTTGCCTTAAAATCGACAGCTTTATGTTCTCCTTCAAATATACTGTTTCCATGATTCCTAAAAATTGCTTCTTTAACAAAACGAATAAAGCTTTCGGAAAGTATCATACTTTTTCATTAGATTTAATATACAATCCCGATAGTTTCCAATGCTACACGATAAACGATTTTCACTATAAATGGAAAATCTAATACACGCAAAACACAATACATGATAGACCTGATAAATGCAAAACACAATAGAAAATGGAAAACCTGATACACGATAGGATAGGATACACACACGATACGATAGGATTCACGCACGATACGATAGGATACACGCACGATAGAGCACGATAGGAATGTCAAGAATAACGTTGTGGGTACTGTACTTTGTTGGGCCGGTCATGATAACTATCCATGACTTGAAGTTGCTCGCAAATGTGAATATTTCTTGCATATGTAAGAATTGGTTTACAGTAATGGTTTTTACATTTCAGATGATATTTTGGGATTTGACCAGATCGTTGCCTATCTGTGCTGTGCCAACCTTGGGAGGGTTTGTATATGTTGCCAAGACATCACCAATTGATCCAGGTAGGCCTTGGGAAAATAAAAAGAATATATACAAGCTTCAATACTTTTACGTTATAAATCTAAAAAGTAATTCATTATATTCCCCAAACATAGTTCAGGAACATTTTTACTCTGTTTCTTATTAGGCCAATTCATCTTAATTAGTAGAGTATCATCCAGGGTCACCAAAAATTATGGGGCAGGTGGGAGGATTTTATTTTTTTGATTTTTATTTTCTGAGAAAAATATTAATGACAAACGAGTTTTTGTGCATCATTTAATGCCAGATGGATATCAATCTATGCTTATTTCACAGACGAATTCAAGGTTAAGCTTTTTAACTTCAAACACAAAAACATACGAAACTTCAAGATATGAAGAACATTAATCCCTTCCTTTCATTTACGCCCGTAAGAACGTGAGAAATTAAGAAAACCATATCTATTTTCTTAACCGTGTTAACGTGGCTTTTCACGTTGCAATACCAGAAATGTAAACAAAAAGTGTAAATACCGGAGTCGGTAATGAAAATTTTTCGGAAATCGGAAGTTTCGCAAAATAAAAAACTTCGGGGTGGGCCGATTTTTATGGGGCGGGCGGGGATGATATCTATCAATTAAGTTGAATTGGCCTTACTAGGATGTTCTCTAAATGAAGTTTGGGAACATTTGCTTTTACTCTATGCAACAGAAGACTTTTCTGTTTTCATTCCGTTGTTCCCCCTCCTCTCCAATTCTTGTTTGGATGATTTCTTAGAGGTTAGTTATTCAATAAATGTGAAATTTTGACAGATGATGGACAGTATATTGAATGTTTGTTCTTGAAACATGTGGAAATATTCACCTTTGGCTGGCAAATATGGCTGATTTTCTGTTTTTCTGTTTTTAAATAGAGATTTTGTCTTGGAGTTTACGTAGATACAATAGTAGTTTTTAGGTCGCCTGAGTAAACTCAGGTGACCTTTTGCAATTGGTCGTCTGTCGTGCGTTAACAATTGAACATTTTGATAACTACCAGTCCAATTCTTTTCAAATTTGGTATGAAGCATCTTTGGGACAAGGGGGACATGAATTATAAATTTCAGGACTCCAGCACCCGTGGGTCGTTAGGGGCAGGGCAAAAATGCCCAAAATTGACCAATTTTCAAAAATCTTAACAAGAACCGCACACATGTAAGAAAAACTAAATGCATGGTGATGTAGAGCAGGTAGGCCTCTACCAAAATTGTAAATTTCATGATCCCCGAGGTAGGGATTCTGACTGCAGGGCAGGGCTGAACTTACTATATAGTGTTTTTGTGTAAAACACTTAAATAACATCTTCTTTAGTGTGCTATTGATACTAAATTGAAACTAAATGGATATTTAGAAAGAGCAGATAGTCCCTTACCAAAATTGTAAATTTGATGATCTCAGGGGTAGAGGTTTTGGTATTAGGATGGGGTCAAAATGGCCAGTTATTAAATGTGTGAACAATAGACATTTGTGTCAACAAACAACAGGGGACAGTTTGAGTTTAAAATATATTATGCATATTCCAACATATATACAACATATCACATATGGTATACAACTGGTCAGATAATGATACAAAATAAAATATTTGGCGAAAGGGCAAACCCAGCTATGCAAGATACATGAAAGCATCTGACCCATGTGGCACACTAGAGTTCCACCTGAGCAAAACAGTGAGGTGTGCTATTCTGCCAAGTGGTAGTATGCTGCATGTTCAGATGTAGAGCTCAACGACCTAGTGAGTATGTGATGTTTGAGGTGTCAAACAGGTACTGCATTAGCCAGAAGTTGAGCTGAGAAAGAGGTCGAGGTCATGTCGGTGGAGAGCCAGCTGGCATACTCCGCAACTCAGTGAGTATGAGAGTTTGAGGTGTCAAACCGATAACTCTTGAGCTTTGTGCTGACAAAAGTGAAGGAAATGACCTGACTGCTGAAACGATACGGAGTCCAGTTCCTGAGAATTTTGGGGTAAACTTCTTGCATGTTGAGCTACGACATGCAAGAAAATGCCCAAGAATCAGGTATGAAATGTAAAACATATTGAATAGCTGAGTTGCCCCAAAATAAGAAGAAATAGAGTAAAAATGTAAATACATAATGCATTGCACCAAACATGGCTGAGGACAATCTTAGCAAAGGCAGCATGATTCGATTAAGTGAAAACATATGTACATGGGCTCCGAGGATCTAGAAGGCCAAGTCTGCCATGATGGAAAAAACATAGCACAGCACATGCCCGAGACAGGTAAAACAAACAATCCGAGCAAAAACAAAATGCGGTGTGAGTGGTATTGTTGAGTATCTACGAGGTCCTGAGGGTCTCAAAGGCTTTCTGCCATAAGGGCCTGTTGGGCCTGTCTTATTGCCGAAGATGATGTTCTTATGTACCTACAATATGAATCCGATGACCACCTACCCAATACCTGATTAGGTGATCTTCAGTATGAGCTGAGGCAGCTGAAGTAGCAGCCCCTATGCGGAAAGAGTGGCCTCTATAGGCGTGGGGATTAATGCCGACCTTGACTAAAGTGTTCCTGAACAATGAAATAAATGCATTCCTAGACAGAGGCATGCCATCTTCTGTTATAAATAGTGGCTTGGAAGGAGAGGGGTTGGACCTTAGTCTTAATTTGAGATATTTGGAGCATGCGTTATAGGGACAAGCATTACAGTTTTTTTTTAACAGTTTGATGACGACCCCTTTCCTAAATGGATCAGTTTTCGACATCTTTAAACGCAGATGCACTATGTCCTCAAGAATTTGTATATCTGCCATGCAAATATGAGAAGATGGGTCGAAATCTGTGTAGATTGTAAATTCACCACATCTCAGAAAGCCAAACAATGCTACTGAACAAGCGGCCAGTAACAAAACATTGTTGAATGCAGTATTGATTGGATTGTTGCAAAAAAGTACACAGTTTTTTTAGCACAGCAAAAGTGACAGGTTGTCGCAAATTTTTGGCCTTATTTGGCTTCGTTTAACCCCGTTAAGAGCAGCGAATAGCCTTGGCATTTCATTAACATTAGGATACATGATGTTATGTTTTATACAATGAAAACGTATGCCACATATATATAACTTGATTGTGGCATGACTAAGTTCTAATCTAGAGTAACAACGAAATACAATAATAAGTCTTGTGACACTGGAACGTCAGGTAAGCATGTCTGTGGAATGATATTGCACATGAGCAGAAATCTGGTGTAGGCTTGGAATCCTGTTATATATGACTGTTTGGTCCTGGGGGCTATAGCCGCATCAAGGAGGTTGTCTACAATATTGTCCAGTCTTTCAGAACTTCTTTGTATCCTGGAACGGTGCAAGATGTCTTGTTCGCAGCTGGGACCAGCTGTCGGAACTTGGGAATCTGTAATCGAGACAGACAGTCAGCAATAACGTTTTTTGACCTTCAAAATATTTGCTTTTGAAAACGAAATTATTGTTAGCTGCACATAGTGTTAGACGACGAACGAGTGCCAAGATTTTTTGGCATTTAGAACGGCCTTTGTTGATAATATCCACGGTGCCTTGATTATCGCAGGAGAAGACAATGCGTTGTTTCCTCCACGAGTGACCCCACAGCAGTGCCGCCACAATGATAGGGTAGAGTTCACGAAATGCTATAGAGAGTTCCTTGCATGTACGTTGCAGGGGCAATGGCCAGGATTCTGAAAACCACTGTCCTTGGAAGAAACCTCCATAACCAAGGGTTCCTGAAGCATCTGTATAGAGTTGCAGGGCATCGGAGCTAATTTCTACTTGGTTGTAGAACATAGATATGCCATTCCATTGTTTGAGGAAGATTAACCACATGTTCATGTCCTCTCTGGAGCCTTTGTTTAAGGTGACGTGGAAATGGAGTTGTTTTACTGATGTGGACACAGTAATGAGTTGTGACAGGAAGGAGCGCCCTGGAACTATGACCCTACTCGCAAAACTAAGATGGCCCAAAATTTGTAGAAGCTCTCTTTTGGAACAAGATTTCTTTTGGAGAAATTCGTCAAGGAAAGATATGATTCTGGAGATTTTCTCGGGAGGCAGTCGTACTTCCATCTTAAAAGAGTCTAATGTGATGCCGAGGAAGGTAATGGTGGTGTCTGGACCTTCTGTCTTGTGTTTGGCTATAGGTATGTTTAGCCTCTTAAAGATGAGCATGAGTAGGGCCATGTTTCTTTCTCCACACTTCTCTGGCTCCTCGAAGGTGATAAAGTCGTCCAACAGATGTAAAATATGCCTGATGCCATAGTTGTGGGTGGCTATCCAGCAAATAGCTTGGGCGAGGCAGTCAAATATTCTGGGACTAGATCTACAGCCAAAAGCGAGTTTTGTGTAGAAATAATATAGACCTTTCCATTTGAGAAGAAACAATTGCCACTGAGATGGTGAAATTGGTATTAACTTGAAGGCATCAGATATGTCTGTTTTACACATGGTGGTTCCAAAACCTAGTTTCTGAATTATTTTTATGGCGTCATCAGTTGTAACATATGAAAGTGAACATTTTTCTTTGTCGATGAGTGAATTTATACTGGGATCTGAAGCTTCTGAGTGTAGGGCTGATAAGTCCATTATCAAACGTCATTTATTTGAATATTTTTTGAAACTAACTCCAATTGGACTCGCTCTATATTTTGGAAATGGGGGTGTGTCGAATGGTCCTTGTAAAAATCCTTTCTCCACCTCTTTGTTGAGGTCATCTACTATATGGGGGTTGGAAGTAGCTGAAATGAGATTCTGACATTCTTTGCTTGGAATATCTGTATTGTTAATCATGGTATCAAAGCCGTGGCGAAGGCCGTCACATAGATATTTCATGAAGTTAGAGTCTGGATGTAATTTTAATTCTAATTCTAGGTGGTCGACGTTGACTGGGGTTGAAACAGAAGATGGAAGAGTAGCCGGTTTTGTGTTATCTAGTCACTTGCTTTTTCTCATTGACTCCTCGCATGAGTGACCTCCGTGATCGCTTGCCTTGCACACATAGCACACATGCGAAAAAATACAGTTCTTCCTGTGGCATTTCCCAGCATTGAAATTGTTATATATTTCGGTACCGTTGTGCATTTTTCATGGTCTACCACACTTGTCTTCTTTGGCTGAGTTGATGGATTGAGAGTTTTTGAGCATCTGGTATTGGGATGGTTTAATTCATAACAGGGGACAGAATGAGCCTGAATGTGATGTGGAGTTGCACAGATTGCAAGCAGAAACTCTGGCATTTCCCATGACCATGCTCAGAAGCGCATTATCCTTGATGGACCAATCAACTTTGATATTCAGGTCATGCAGGGCAGCGGCTGCTCTAGTTGAAAACTGTGTATGGTAGTCGTAGAATTTTTGACCATACACATTAGAAATTTCTACGATATTCCCTTCGTATCTATCCAGCTCCTCGGGAAATCTTGTACACATAATACTTTTGTATTTGCCGAAAGTAGTTATAAACTCGCTAATAGTCAGGGATTTGTGGAGGCGTGGATCCACGGACTCCAGGACATTGAGGCCCATGGCAATCTCTGGCATGGATTTGTTTACCTCGTATTTAGGAATAAGTAGACTAGCTAAGTTTACGTCCCTGCCTTCCCAGATTTTTCGTTTTAGAGAATCTGAAACGATATCTATTTGAGGTAGGCATTCAGCAGAAACACCGAATTGCGTAGTACGTAAAGACCCACCTAACGTAATTTCTGATCCTGTGAATCCGCTTCCCGCTGCGGTAGTTGAGATTCCTCTTGCAGTTTCTAAAGTGTAGGACTTCTCTTCGTGATCCTTTTTTGCCAGTTCGGAAACGTCTTCTGAAGAGTCTCTAGATTTTTTTGAAGAGACTGTAAAGTAGCCTGGATGTTGTCAGGCTCAGGAGCCGCCATATTGGAAAACTGCTGGGCGGAAGTACTGTTATCACTACGCAGGTTTGCGTCCCCAGTGTTTATGAGTGCTTCGGTGACTGAGAATGGTTGACTGTTGTCAAACTCATCGTCGGCACTTGTAGGACAGTTTGAAATTGTCGCACGGTTTGCTATGGCCGGTATGGTATCGATGTGCCTGTTTGGATCGAGGCTATTCACTGAACGGTTTCTGGTGTTGGTATTCTCCAGATACAATTTTAGTGTGTTGTTCCTGTCCATAGATGATGGAACCAATATTCCAATAGTTTTCAATTCCACTTTCAGTCTTGTAAGGGTCCAGTTCTGTGGAATAGTCGAATCGAGTGTGTACTTGCCCGATGGCAGGAATGGCTGCGTCTCTCGGCCATGTCCTAAAACACTGCACTGTCACAAATCAGTAGCACACGATAGAATATCCAGTTACAGAGCGTATCACTTGAGTTTAAGGAATGTCAGTACACAGTATATCACGTAATACGGCAAATAGTAAGATTGCACACTTCCAGAAAAACACGAGGTAAATAGTAACGTGAACAAAGATCAAGTGACGCTAAAACAATAGATGACTATTTATATTGACCAATCAGGAGACAGAATTTATGTAAAACCAGGACGGTGGAATTGTAAGTTCTGGGGCTGTGTGCTGACACAAACTTTGTTTATGCAAGCATAAACATTAATTTTTAACTTGTTCTTGATAACTATCATTCCAATTCTTTTCAAATTTGGTATGAAGCATTTTTTGGAACAATGGGGACATAAGTTGTTAATTTCAGGATTCCTGCACCCCCGGGGCCTTCAGGGGTGTGATTTTTCCTCTTTTCAGAGGAAATCCTCTGATTTGCTCAATTTTCAAAAAAATGAAACATTCTGGATTTGATCTAAAGTGGCAGAAAATGATATTTCTCCAGGTAGGGCGAGGTGTTTTTCTCCTTTTTTGACCAGTTTTCCTCTGATTTCTGAGGAATTCAGTCACATCCCTGGGCCTTAGGGACGAGGCAAAAACTGTCCAAAATTGGCCAATTTTCAAAAATCTTCTTCTCTAGAACCGCACATATTCAAGAAAAACTAAATGCATAGTTATGTAAAGCAGGAAGGCGTCTACCAAAATTGTAGATTTTATGATCCCCAGGGTAGGGGTTCTGATCTCAGGGTGGGGCCAAACTTATTATATAGTGTCGATGTGTAAAACACTTAAATAACTTCTTCTTTAGTGTTATTGATACTAAATTGAAACTAAATGGATAGTTAGACAGAGCAGGTACAGTGCCTGCAACGTTATTCTTGACATTCCTATCGTGTTCTATCGTGCGTGTATCCTATCATATCGTGCGTGTATCCTATCCTATCGTGTTTTGCGTTTATCAGGTTTTCTGTCGTGTTTTGCATTTATCAGGTCTATCGTATCGTGTTTTGTGTGTCAGGTTTTCCTTTTATCATGAAAATCATTTATCGTGTAGCTTTGGAAACTAACGGGAATGTATATTAAATCTAATGAAAAAGTACGATACTTTACGAAAGTTTTATTCGTTTTGTTAAAGAAGCTATTTTTAGGAATCGAGAAAAGACAATATATTTGAAGGATTTTAAGGCAGAAGAAGAGCTATTTGTCTGTCCAGAGAGGATGAAAATTTATCACAATTTCATTCTAAGTAGACAGTGGTTTGATGAGCAAACCGAGGACATTAAATCTGAAAGCTCCTTCATCTGAAGTTCATAAACATTTGCTTGTCTAGAAACAATTATTTATAATTAACAATAACAGAGAAATAGGAAGTTCCGATTTGAAAGGAAAAATCAGTAAATTACATTGTTTATTAGATATATCTTAACAAAGGCTCTTTTTCTTCCGATTTTTTCCACCTGTATTCTACTTATATACCAACTACTGAACTTGTGCGCGTCCTTATATCTGATTTTGTGTATCACCCGTGTTTTGACAGCAAACATTCTCAGGGACATTGTATTTCACACATTTAGAAGATTAAGTTTTAAAAGGGTGCAAGGGTGTTGCATCTCCCAAAATTGTACTTGTACATGTACACTTGTACCATGTACCAATAGTCGTACGGTTTTGATGACTATTTGAATGTTTTACCTACTAAGCACAAAAGTTTTTAAGCGTTTCAAAATTGCAAATTTAAAAAAAGCCGGGTTTTGTTTATTTTTTGTTTTATGCTTTAGGCCAACGATAAATATTGTTGAGTTTCCGCTAACGTTCCAGAAAAAATAGGGTAGGTAGGTAGGAAATAAATTTTATTTTATTTTCAAATTTTATTTTTTCAAAGTATACTGCAAAAACATTGTAAACTCTACAAGTTAAATGTTCTATTGAATTTCATACTTTAAAAAATTTCATACTTTAAAAATAAAGTTTTGCTTAAATTGGATTGCAAGTAAACTTTCTAGCATAATATTGCATCTGTTATTTGCTGAGGATTATGCCCTTATTTTTTATACAAAACAATATTTTTCAATGAAACATATAGCATAAAACACAAAAGATCCTTTATGACAATAAGATATACATGTACAAGTACCAGATATATTGTTTCTACATTTAAATTCAATGGTTGTCATAGCAGTACTACTATTGGAGAATTTGACAGGTAAATAATGTGATGGTTTTGAGAAAAAAATTAAATTAATCACCCAAATATTAACATCATTAACATATTTTAAGTTTATTATTACATTTCTGAATGTACTTACACAATCTAAATGGAGCAAGGGTAGTAAGACAGTCTGAGCAGACCCCACTTATCCTAATGGGATCCAACTCTCTTCCAGCTAAAATTTTTTTACGGGACATAAATTTTTATTTTAAAAAAAGTCTGCACTTTTTTTTCCATATATATGACCTCATCTTCACAAGTCAAGGGTTATTGATTCGTTACCTCGCACTAACCCTTGACATCAGTCGCTATTTAAAAGTTGGGCTCGAGAAGAAGCATATGATTGGTTTGCAGCCTGAAGCTGCAAACCAATCAGACAACGGCTTTTATAATCGGTCGAAAACAAAACTAAACAGCGACGGCATTATGATGTAGAATTTGTGGCCAATTAGTACAAGACAGATACCGTCGATTGATTTTCGGGAGTTCGTTTTGCTTGAAGAAACAATTAGACGAGGTTTTGGGGTATGAGCCGAATGAAAATGATGGATTGTCGAAGTACGTTTGTCGACTATGTTTTAACAAATTAAACAAATTAATGGGAACAACTTCGTAAGATAGCGATTTGCCACTGCCGGTTTTATTCCCAATAAAAACATCTTTTCCTTCTCTGATACATGATATCGAAAGCTTTTGGTTTTCAGTCAAATGATCGATTTGATGTTTTTCACATATTTTTTCGTCAACGGACGCCATTTTTTACTTTCTGTTTATTCCCTTACCAAACTTTCATCTGAAACAAGAAAGCCCATTGGCTGATTTTTTTTAGCGTATTGCGTCATCCTTCTTCTCGAGCCCAACTTTTAAATAGCGACTGATGTCAAGGGTTAGTGCGAGGTAACGAATCAATAACCCTTGACTTGTGAAGATGATATGACCTGAGATCTCGACTCTCACCATGCAGCCATCAACTATTCGGATGCATTCACTGCTTGGTTTGTGGCCTTCTTCATAGCGTTTTCAGTTAGAACTGCAGCAGATGTGCATACAAAATTGACAGACTGGACATTCATGTCTGCATCACAACCTACTTATATAAAACTAGAGTCCCCGTGTATATACAGTAATGCTTGCTGAAGCGATAGCATAAGACAGTGGCTATAAAAAGCCTTTGTCTAAAAACACCATAGGAGTTGGCAATTTTAACAAAAGAAAGTCTTCTATTGGCATTGAAGTCTCTCGACCGTCTGTTAACTTCAATTGTCAAATCACCTTTGGTATTAGTTCAACCATCATAGGTCTCAAACTACCAGGAAATGGAGGAAAATTCGCCTTCAGAAGCCCATGTTTTAATTTTCAGATTTTATTACCATGGCAACCAATTTTCAAAAATAATGTATATGGTTCTTAAAAGTACACATGTGAAAGATTTTAAAGGTCCATCATGACATCTGATGCTAGCCTGGAAATGGGTCAAGATACACTCAGGCACCTGCCATCCTGGAAGTAAAAAAGCAACAAAAATGAGGAAAATATACCCATTTTCAACCCCTCCTAATTAAAAAAAAATAATTCCCCAGTATAATGACAGATATCAACTTTCAGCAAACTTCCTAACCTTTCCAACAAGGCCAAATTTGCAATAGGGTCCTTGATTCCTTTTCGAGATATTTTACGTCAAAGATGCAGCATGCTCTTTTCAACTTACCGTTTAAAGTGAAAGTAGAATTGCCCGCCTAGAAGTCAAACTCTCATACATCTCACAGTCACAGTTTCGAATCCCATAAAAAGGCACTGGATCAATGTAGAATGGTCACCTCCCTATATTAATACAGATATCAATAAGAATGAAACTATTTAAATTCTATAAAATACTCTTTTAACATATTTACATTTTAACCCTGGTCACTTTAGCTTCTTATTGGCAATTCACCAGGTATATTGAGACTATACCATGCTGTTAGTTATAAACATTATCAATGTTGTTTAAACGCTTGACACAATTCCATGCAATTTTGTACATTGTTAAAGCGTTTGAATGACTTCATCTCAATGTTTAACTAAAAAGAAAACTAAGAACTGGGAATATATTTTTTCCAAAAAAACGACGAATTTTTTTCAAAAAAGCGAAAAAAAATTGTAGGGTCGGGGTTATAATTTAGGGTTGGTCGGGTTAGCGGAAACACAATATATTTTATCAGTGGCCTTATTTATATTTTGTTATTAAGATATCAATTCAAATAAATATGTTCCAGTTACTTATGACTATCAATTATCATTCATAGTGTAGAGATATCTAAGGTATGAAGATATTGTGTAGTGCAGTGGATTTTTTAAAGTGGTTGTTTTGAAAATAATTGTAATTGTTAATTGAGTGTTGAACTTAGAGCATGATGCAAAATAACCCCCCTCCTCACTACACACAAAATATTACTTGGTTTTATTTCACATTCAAGGTAATAGACATTACAGTAATTAAGAGAGCTACTGAAGCATGATATCACTACATTATATTACATTTAGTTAATTCTCTGTATAATTTATATATTAAACACTAGGTGACAATATCAGTTTTAGAATCATTGGCTGAGAAAATTTATATAGATATCAAATAATGAATTGAAAACTGTATATAGTTTAGTTTTCTGATTTTAGCTGTGATGGTGTAGAAAACTTGAGTAGTATTAAAAGTATAAAAAAAAACCCACTACGGCCGTGGGTGAAAGAAATTATATGTTTTAGGTATGAATATTGAAATCCTTCAATATTATTATCATAATGTAATTATGTTGTAGGTATCAACATTTCGTTCTGTCTAAATTGCTTCTAAATTTACAACATTTCTATCAGGTTTTCTGTTTATCGTGAAGATCGTTTATCAGGTTTTGCATTTATCAGGTCTATCGTGAAGATCGTTTATCAGGTTTTGTGTTTACATGTGTATCAGGTTTACCGTGTATCCTATCGTATTGTGCGTGCATCCTATCCTATCGTTCGTATATCCTATCCTATTGTGCATGTATCATGTTCTATCGTTTATCATGTCAAGAATAACGTTGCGGGTACTGTAGTCTTTTACCAAAATTGTAAATTTAATGATCCCTAGAGTAGGGGTTCTGACCCCAGGGTGGGGCCAAACTTAGTATATAGTATTTATGTGCAAGTTTGCTGATACTGTATAAAATCTAAATGCATACTTAGGAATAGCAGAAAAGGATGTACAAAAGATGGTGAATTTTACAACTCAGGGTTTTCACTTTAAGATGGGTCCAAATTAGTCATATTTTAATTTTGATGTTTTAATGTTAATACACCTATTATATTATGTAAAGCCTTTCATCAGTGTATGTACTTTTGAGGACAGTGAAATTTTAAGGACACATCTTGTCTTATACTGTTGCTGAACATTGGAGTTTAGCTTAGATATTCAGAACAGGATATTTTTTCTAGATTTCATAGCCCTTGGGAGTAAGTGATACTTTTTCACTAGTATTCAGGTGACCGATAAGGCCTGTGGGCCTCTTGTTTTTGTTCTTAGTAACTCTCTCTTTATCAGCGATTTTATAGAATATCACTGTGAAAATGCAATGTTTTGTTTTGCTTTTCATAACATTACGCCGTCAAGGTTAATTTTAGATTTTTTTTTTTACCTCTGATTGACCAGTTTCTATAAATGAACAGCCCGCTTATCTTTCTATATACATCAAAACGTTCAGTATGATAAATTTAGAAAAAGTCTCCACCTTTCTGAACAATGTTTACATGTTTATTTTGCTTCAAAGTTAAAATTTTACTACATATAAATCAATAAACATTTACTAAATTCTATCAATTTCTACCAATATTTTGTACGAACATGCAGAATTCAATGTAAATTTTGGATATTTTAATGACCATGTACAAAAAAATTTGAATGCAGAAAATTCCCAGTGTTTCCTTGATTTTCAGAAGATATAAGAATTTTTATCATATTCCATGTAGTTAGATTATAATAACAATATTATTTCTGTGGCTGACAAAAAGTGTCAGAGGGTGTATTTGGGCGTTAAAAGGTTTAATGCCTTTTATATTAAGAATGGATATGCATTTACACTTAGTCTAGGTTATTGAAGGAAAATATACACATAATTATATCTTCAATAATCTAGACTAAGATATGAAAAAAGTGTTAAAAATGTGATATAAAAAAACAAAAGTGTGGTTTGAGGTGGATTTTAACTATATGGCAAAAAATAATCACAGCATATACTGCCATCGATGCAGCTGCCTGAGGTATTTGAAGCAGAAGTAATAACCGTGTACATATGAACCAGGTTTTCAAAAACAGTTCCCCTAATTTTTTTCGACCTCAAGGTATGGTGCCCCTAAATACTATTGTAAATTGTTCTGAAGATTGTAACCTATCAAATTATCAACAACAAGAGATCTGCCCCTCATGCCTGCCTTAAAGGACTTCAAAGCCCAGATTCATATCAAAATCTGGTAATTAAATGCAAATTTAAAGGTTGATTTCAACATTGTATATACTAAATGTTAGGTTCAAACTGAAAATATGAAAAATTCATATATGTGTACGACACAGAATAACTAATGAAACTTGATATACAGTGGAACCCCGTTATTATGTTTTCTATTTTGTCACGATAAAATAACGTAATACAGTGGAACCCCGTTATTACGTTCCCCCTTTATTACGTTAGTCCGCATATTACGTTGGAATTTCAAAGCACAAAACCATTTCTTAACAAACCTATATAAAATAGACCTCATTATTACGTTGTCCTAAAATGCCGGGACTCGGTATTACATTGTAAAACTTCCGACAAAAACGTAATAAACCCCTAATTATTCAATAATGATTCTCAAAATAATAAGCCATTCATACCTTGACTGCCTGAGGCAGTCACCACGTAAATTTCCTGGTCTGTTTGGGGATTAGAGACGCTTGACTGATCACACTTCGATAGATCTAGCGACATCAATACAGGTGAATACCCCGTATAGAAGCCAGTGATAAACAATTAAATAATGTTTATTTAGAAATTGTACTCTATGAAATTTACTTCATTTTTCATATTTTGATAATCAAAGAAATAATTTCTCAACCACCTGCGTGTTCAGCATAGTGCGATTACCTTCGCTATTAAAACTCTATTCACGGACAGCTTTGGTACCAAACAAGAAAGACAAGATTTATCGTAGCAATGTTACAACCGTTTGGGTAACTGCTTGGACATAGGTGACTAAAAGTGTTCAATTAAAAAAATTGTTCGTTGTTTGGACATGCAGCTTGGGTGTTCGTAACTCTCGTCCATACATACACCAATCTATCAGCCGACTCGTGCACGGCATTTACCTCAGTGGATATTTTAAAATCCCTTGATGCGCACGTGATTTTAGTGCCATCATTTAGCGTTATAAATGAAATCTTCGTGCATCATTATATATTTTTTTTATGTGGATTGCGCTTAAATTGTTCTCCGTGCATGTTTATCGTTGGTGAGAAGTGTGTAAGTGTTGGGTATCGTGTGCGTTTTGTGTCTATAGTTTTGTTGTTTTTTGGGTGGGATTTTTTTTATTGTGTTGTGTATTGTGTAATTAGAGAACTGTTTTGTTATTTTTTTTTAATACGAATGTTGAATACGAACCGGAACGAGTTATTGAGAGAAATTTACATGAACGCATTGTTTTAAAGTTGAACAAAATGGCGGTCCAAACGAATGCAGAAAAAGCAACGTTGATCAAAACATCCTTATGTATCCTACACCGAAATAAAGAAAAGGGATAAGAACATGAAGAATTACGGACATTAAAGATAAGATGTAAATAAAACAAAGTATCATAGTCTTTTAAACAAAGAAACAGTAAAGATATATTCACACACCCCTTCACGGAGTACCAACGGACGATATACAATTTCCAAATGATAATTTTAACGGATTTCACTGGGAACGTTTATTACGTTGACCCCGGTATTACGTTATTTTATCGTGACAAAATGGAAAACGTAATAACGGGGTTCCACTGTACCGGGGTCAACGTAATAAACGTTCCCAGTGAAATCCATTAAAAATATCATTTGAAACTGTATATCTTCCATTGATACTCCGTGAAGGTGTGTGTGTGAACATATCTCTACTGTCTTTGTTTTAAAGACTATGACACTTGATTTATGATAAGCATTGCAGATCTGCTTTCGTTTCTGCCATTTTGTTCAACTTTAACATAATGTGTTCATATAAATTTCTCTCAATAACTCGTTCCGGTTCGTATTCAACATTCGTACATAAAACAAAAAATAACAAAACATCGTTTTTCTTATGTTATATCTCTACTACACGATACAAAACACAATTTAATAAATCCCATTCCAAAACAAACCAACAAAACGATGACACAAAACGCACATGATATCCAACACTTGCACACTTTTTTCACCAACGATAGACATGGAGAACAAACGCAATCCACTTTTAAAAAATAATGCACTATTATTAAGATCACATTTATAACTCTAAATGATGGCTCTAAAATCACGTGCACATCAAAGAAAGATATCAAGGGATTTTAAAATGTTCACTGAGCTAAATGCCTTGCACGAATCGGCCGATAGCACTGGGCAGTTTGATCGGCGTATTTATGGACGAAATCTAACAACACCCAAACTATTATGTCAAAATAACTGACAATTGTTTTAATTGAACACTACCTTTTCTCACCTAACTATGTCTAAGCCGTTATCCAAGCTGTTTCAACTGCGATACGATAAATTTTGTCCTACATGCTGTCCGTAAATAGAGTTTTAATATCGAAAGTAATCAGACGATGCTAAACATGCATATGGTTGAGAAATTATTATTTCTTTGATCATCAAAATATGAAAATTTTTATTGAGTACAATTTCTAAATAAACATCATTGAATTACTTATCACTGGCTTCGATACGGGGTATTCACCTGTATTGATGTTGCTAGATCTATCAAAGCGTGACCAGTCAAGTGTCTCTAATCCCCTAACAGACCAGGAAATTTACATGGTGACTGCCTGGGGCAGCCAAGGTGTGAATGGCTCATTATTTTGAGAATCACTATTGAATAATTAGGGGTTTATTACGTTTTTGTCGGAAGTTTTACAACGTAATACCGAGTCCCGGCATCTTGGGACAACGTAATAACGAGGTCTATTTTATATAGGTTTGTTAAGAAATGGTTTTGTGCTTTGAAATTCCAACGTAATATGCGGACTAATGTAATAAAGGGGGAACGTAATAACGGGGTTCCACTGTAATACCATATATACTCACCTAGGTAGGTTCGCCTATAAGTTGGTTGTATATTTTGTAGGCTATTTCGGAGGGATTTGACCCACTTATAAGTCGGTATAACTTTTTTAAAAAATCGGTTGACAATTTCTAATGTTTTCACCTCTGTTTCACCCCCGTTTCAAATAATATTTTGTGAAATGCGCTGATTTTCATTTTCTCAACAAATCAATTTCAATAATATACACTTAAGATGAATAAAATCATTAGATATGTAAATACTTGTACTTTATGCATATAATCTTAGAATACATGAATAATATAAAATGTCCAGTCAACATCAGTCCCGTGGGGATCTGGGTTAGAATAGGTCCTCAGTACCCCCTTGCTTGTCGTAAGAAGCAACTAAATGGGATGGTCCTTCGGATGAGACCGCAAGAACCGAGGCCCCTTGCCAAAGCAGCTGTGGCATGATAAAGATCCCTCCATGCCGTAAGCGCTGAACATAGGCCTAAATTTTGCAGCCCTTCACCGTCAATGGACGTCTCCATATGAGTGAAAGATTCTCAAGAGGGACGTTAAACAATATAGAATCCATGAATCAATCCAGTCTATGTTATTCATGATGATTGTCGGATTACTAAGTTGTTTAAAAAATGCTCTACATTACGCTGTCCAATAAAATCTTCTTAGAACTCGCCTACAAGTCAGATATAGAGTTTTGGACCAATTTTTAACTCCTTAAAGGCGAGTACACACGGTATTATTATCCTTCAGAATAATACAGCCAATTTCATTGTTTGAGGGCTGGTCACCTGGAGGGAGACAATTCGTGATGTCTACCTCACACGCAGGGTGACAACTGTGTTGTCTCCTTTTAGAAGATAACTTCTAATTGCACAAGTGAGAAAGCTCTGTAAAAAAATAATTGAAAATATGCGGGATTGTAAATCATAAACTTCAGAGTCAACATTAACGATCACAAATAACAATTGAGAAGAAATATATTTCCATTCTAATGCAAATTTTGCATTTCACTTGATGTTTATGTTTTTGTAAATACGTTACGAAATGTTTACCTTTGAGGTTATGGTTTTGCGTCATTCTACTGTGACCTCACAATTGAAAGCTTTCTCTCGTTTAACTTTCTCAAACCTCAATGTTTTGCTTTCGTTAACATATATAATAAATGTATGACATTGAGTGTAAAACAAAATAATGTATGTAGTTGAGGGTAACATTGATTTCACCCCTCGAAAACTATTGAAAAATTATCAAAATTTTCTGCAGAGAAAGTTATTACGAATTTGTTGATGTTTTAAATAAAAAAAGATACATGGTACAAGTCAATAAATGTGTGATAGTTTTTTTAACGTTTAGATTCTTCAGAATAATAAAACTATTATGGACTGTTTAGCAGGGAGACATCACAAATTATCAGGTCTGAGTATTATTAGAGCATTATCGCCCTCGGGTGATAACCCTACTAAGACCTGATCATTTGTGATATCTCCCTGCTAAACAGTCCATAATTGTATAATGTAATGCAGAAAATTGTTCTCCCCTATTTGTCTTTGTATCTTTTATATCTCTCTCTCCCCCCCCCCCCCCCCCCCCCCCCAGCGCGCTAACAGTGTGGGGATGGAGTGTGGTATATTGGAATCACCATGTCCGTCCTGTAGACATGATTTTGTCCGTGCATGTTCTAATAAAACTAGTGCATGGATTTTTCTGAAAATTTGTACACTCATTCCTCACCATATGAAGATGTGCACCTGGTATTTTCATTTTAATTGGACAATTTTTCTTCAATTTACAGGCTTTTTTTCTACTTATGGGACTTTTGTCATTTTTTAAACTAAAAAGAGTACAGTGGAACCTCGTTAGTTTGGACACTTTGGTTCCCAGCGAAATTGTCCGGATAAATGAAGCATCCGGATAACTGAATCACATATTTTTTATTTTTATATAAGTAACCAATATGCTTACTTTATTGATGCACAGTGAATTAAACACATTCTATCATTGGATTTAACCATTTGCATTAGTAAATAAATCATGATGTTAACATTTACCGTATTTTGCCGAATATAATACGCAGTGGTGTTTAATACGCACCCCCCACTTTGAGCCTAAAAGTTGGTGAAAAAACGCACTTCGGGTGTATAATACGCATCAAAAATTTTGACCAAGCGGTAATCTTTATTTTATACTTAGTGTTAATTTTCACTTAATATTTTTGCAGAAATAATGAATTCTAAACAACGCACAATAATTTGCAAACTTTTTGAGATGAGGTCTACATCGCGGTAATCTTCAATGAGAATCTTCAGGGAAATATCAACCCGGACAAGCCTGTTCATTTCAGCAAAGCACGAGATTTTGTAGCATTAAAGTCTTAACTGACTGTTGAAACTTAAAATCAATCAAATAGCCGATGTTATAAAAATAAAATTAAACAATTAAACTATCGCTTATTTTACTGTAATCCTCACACCATGGTAGGTACAAAGATGCAAATTATCAACTCCTCGTTAACTACGATGACTATTAAAATGTGTGAAAAAAAATTTTGTTAGGTATTTCTTTACCCGGAGGGGGTATCTAACAAAAGCACAGTGTACACAACACTGCATGGCTTCGTAAAACACACGCTCGCGCTCTGGGCACCCTCTCAGTAATTATTTCTTTTACGCAAGAATAGTTATTTCAAAGATTCAAATTAGTATTTCATTAAAAATTAGGCCTATTCATAAAACTTACAGTAAACCAACTTTTAGCAAGTGACAAAATTATTTTCCAACAATTTTAGCACGTGACAAGGCATTATTGTGTACACATGCTTTCAATAATGGCGGCATGCGATGTAATGAATAGTCAGATCCAATGCAATTTGATTGGCTGTTTGTTTCATGATAATTGAATTATTTAGATATTGTAAGTATATATATCACATTTTCTGCAATTTTACGTTTCTGTAGTAATTTTCTAGAGGTCTAATTTTCTAGTTAATAAATAGGTGAACGTGAAAAGGCGTACAGTATCCGAAGCCTTGGTCTTTGAGTGAAATATTACACTACTTTTAAATTGCCGAGTTTCATCTGGAAAAAAGGGTCAAAAACCTATTGTGGTATATAATACGCACCCCTTTCTGGCACAAAAAATTCTCTAAAAAAAAGTGCGTATTATATTCGGCAAAATACGGTACATGCATTTCAAAGCTCTAAAATTGAAATGTACGTGTGCAGTGTATTTGCCTATGTTTACATTGTATATGTATCTTAACACTACAAACAAATATACAAAACTGTGTACCGTATGCACTAAAACAAGTAATGAAGCATTATATGTAATTATAAATAAATAAATCATTAGTAACTAACATAATCATTTACACTTCAAACATTTCATCACACTTTTACTTCTTAAAGAGGCTGGCCATTTCCGTCTGTCACGATTCATGGGTTCGGCGGTCTGTCTAAACAATATTCATCGTCCACAGTTGATTTAAGAATTTCATGTTTGTCATGTCGGTTGACAACATTCTTTAACCAAAATTCCCTCTGCCAGAGTTTATATTTCTTATTCTATAATTATCCAAACCAATATCAGGAGAACAAAATCATTTAAGCTCGTAATATCAAGACCTACTACTGCTTTAATCTAGTCACACGCACCTACATATATTATTTTCATGAGGCGATAATAACGGAACAAAACTTGGGGGAAAACAACATTACCGGTACATATAAAATTTAGTTGTCATTTTCCTTAAAATGGTAATTTTCTCACTTCTACCAGAGTTTAAAAAATTGAAAGCAATAAAACTCTACAACATCGTAACAAGAAACAATCGTACACAGGTACATTCTACATGCGTGACATTCTAAACATTAAAAATTTACTACATATACATGTGCATGAACATGCATGTATATTTTACGCCAATCAGTAGTATAAAATCCAGAATCTAGAAGTATAATTTACACTCTTTAGATTTGAATAAGTCGATATCAATTTACGAATCAGTATAACTGATATGTGTAGCAGTTCAGCAACAAAAAATATCATTACGGCATGATGTTTAATTTATTTTGAAATACTATTAGGCTATTGATCAAGATTAGAAAATAATACAAATCTTATGTGCAAAAATTGGCAATACAATGTCTTGATCAGCACGTGCTATCTATAACTGACATATCATCACACACCACCTAATTAAAGGGAGGTGTTGACGGGGTACAGGTAATCGCTTCGATTCGACAGCTTTGCTTGTTTTCTTTATAATTTACGCCTTGCTAAAATTGTCCGACACAGACCTTCCCTTAAAAAAAATTACCGTCCGGATTAACGGTACAATTTTCAATGCATTTTAACGTTTTGTAGTAAAAAATGGCTGTCCGGATCCAAATCGCGAATTTCTGGATTAATGTTGCAAAATAACGTATAAAAATTCCGTTCCCTAGAAAAATCGTCCGGAAGGTGAAGCGTCCGGATTGATGGCGTCCGGATTACCGGGGGGATGTTCATACTCTAGCAATTTTTAAACCATGAACCAAATTAAGAGAAATGATAATAAACAATTAAATTCTCTGAAAATAAAAATCCTATTTATTAACTGGTTTGATCTGAGGAAGTCTGTTTTTATACGCCCGTCATTAGACGGGACGTATTATGTTATGGTGCTGTCCGTGCGTCTGTCTGGCTGTTGTCCGTCCGGGGTAATGTTTTACAGACTTTTTTTCTGTAAGGGATGCATGTGCAACTTTGAAATTTGGTCACAATATCTCCCTCAAGAATTGTAAGAGTGGGTTTGCATTTCAGTTGGATTGGTCCATCCTTGACCCACATTAGGGCTATAAGTAGGTCAAACAGTTTTCCTGAATTTTTTTCGTTACAGATACAGATATTGCTCTGACATTTACACATAAGCTTCCTTTCAGAGGTATACAAGTTCAGTTTGCATTTCAGCTGGATTGGTCCGTCCGTGATCTACATTAGGACTAAAAGTAGGTCAAACAAGTTTCCGGGCTTTTTTTCATTATGGATACAAATATTTCCCTGAAATTTAGTCAGAGGTTTCCTCTTGGAGGAATACAAGTTCAGTTTGCATTTCATCTGGATTGGTCCATCCTTGACCTACTTTTGAGCTAAAAGTTGGTCAAACAGTTTTCTGGGCTTTTTTTTCATTACGGATACAGATATTGCCCTGATATTTAGTCAAAGGCTTCCTCTCAGAGGAATACAAGTTCAGTTAGCATTTCAGTTGGATTGGTCCATCCTTGACCTACTTTTGAGCTAAAAGTAGGTCAAACAGTTTCCCGGGCTTTTTTCCATTACGAATACAGATATTGCCCTGAAAGTCACAGGCTTCCTCTCAGAGAAATACAAGTTCAGTTTGCATTTCAGCTGGATTGGTCCATCCTTGACCTTCTATTGGGCTAAAAATAGGTCAAACATTTTTCCGGGCTCTTTTTCATTACGGATACAGATATTGCCATGGTGTTTAGTCATAGGCTTCCTCTCAGAGGAATACAAGTTCAGTTTGCATTTCAGCTGGATTGGTCTATCCTTGACCTACTTTTGGATTAAAATTAGGTCAAACAGTTTTCCGGGCTTTTTTTCATTCCAGATACAGATATTGCCCTGATATTTAGTCAAAGGCTTCCTCTCAGAGGAAGACAATTGCATGCAGTTAGCATTTCAGCTGGATTGGCACATTATGACCTACAGTGCTTTAAGGGTAGAAGTAGGTCAAACATTTTTCCAGATTTTGATTTTTGGTATGGTCACATGTATTGCTCTGAAATTTAGTCACAACCTCCCTTTCAGAGAAATACATAATCAGTTCACATTTCAAACATTTCAACTTAATTGTTGCACCATGACCTACTTTCGGGTTAAAAGTAGATCAAATGGTTTCCTGGACTTCTTATTATCGTAGATAGATATTGTACTGACATTTTGTCACAACCTCACTCTCAGAGAAATACATAATCAGTTCACATGTCAGATGGATTGGTGCACCATGACCCACTTTAAGGCTTTTCTATTCAGAATGTGTGTTGTATCAATTCAGAGTGCACAATATGCTTCCAGGTTGAATTTCACTGTCCAACTTACGTATATTGTACTGTTTGCAGTACTCTTGTTATCCATTATAGTGTGCTCCGCGGAGGGTATTAGTCCCAAAAGGATAGTTCTAGTTTACCCTGAATTGATCCTTTCAACACATTTCATTGAAAATTCATAGACAAACATGTGATTTAGATGTTAAAAGATGCACTACATTACTTCCTTTTGCACATAAATTTTGTACTTTAGATTTGAAATAAAAGCAAAGCATGTACATTCACGTGTGTGCTGATGTCATTCAACATGAATTCGTATCATATACTAATAGTATGAATTTCATTATGTTTGCATCATATATTAGAAAGTTATGGTGATTTTGAAACCGTCCAATCAGAATTTAGCACATGTGGAAGCATTGATAATTTTGACCATAGCACTATATGTTAGGGGATATGATAAAAAACAGCAAAAACAATATTTCCCCGACACGATGTGTTTGGAGACATAAAAGAAACGGAGCAAAAACAATTTGTCCCTGATAGTATGTGTTTGGGGACATAATAATGATAAGAAGAATAATAAATGGAGGAAAAACAATGTTTTCATGGGCATATTAAGAAACAGAGTAAAAACAATGTGTTCCCAAATTCTCTTTGAGGAACGTAATAAGAAGCATCGTTTGGAGAACATAATCATGAGAATATTAATATGTACATTATTTGTGTTTTAAGGAAGAGTTGCTATTGGTGTTGGTGACAGCATGATAAGACTATGGAATATGAACAATGCAAACAATACATTTGATGTCACTCTTCTGTGGCAGGGCATAAGGTCAAAGGTCACAGCAGTAAGTCAGGGATTGGTTTTCTCATTAATGCTTAACTTTTTATTGTATTATTTATTACCCTTTCATTCTGATATATTCATTCAAATGTAAGCATTGTATCTTCCTGCATTAGTGATAAATCAATTTCTTCATTTAGCTCTGCTGGCATCCAGTGAGAGAGGGCCACCTGTGCTTCGGGACAGATGATGGACGAGTTGGTGTGTTTGATACCTTATCTAACAAGTAAGTTTCCTTTATCACTTGCATTATCATTCTGGCCATTCATTTGTATACTGCATAAAATACTGTATACAGGAAATTTTTTTGCCTCATATTGTCATACACCCGTCTAAAACGAGACATATTATGGTATAATGGTCGTGTCCGTCCATTTGTAAACTTTTAACATTTTCGACTTCTCAAAAACCACGGGGCTAATTTCAGCCAAACTTGCCACAAAGCTTGCTTTGGTAAGAGGATTCAAGTTTGTTCAAATGAAGTGCCACATCGTTTTTGAAGTGGTGATGATTAAGAATTAGTAAAAAATTTGTGGCATCTTTTAAAAATCTTTTCAAGAACTACTGGGCCAATTTTGAACGAACGTGGCACAAATTATCCTTGGATAAAGGGGATTCAAGTTGGTTCAAATGAAGGACCATTAAGGGGATATACAGTATGGGCAATGCGGATTTCTTGTTTTCCGCGTTCCCGCGATGGGAAAAATCTAACGCGGTAATCTATAGGTAACTCAGATAAACTGCGTTCTCATCAAGGGATGACTATCAGTTACCTGTTCCCGTCGCGGTAACTTTTGTTAAAAAAATTGATCGGTTTTGTACCGTAAACAAATGCGAGTTATCTCCCCCGATTTTATTTTTGGTTGTTTCATTTATTCAATGTATTGTTAATTCATCTATCAAAATTACTGATTGTACACAAGGAAGATGATTATTTTAAAGTCATCAAGAATTGGGTAGTTTTAAAAAGGCACAACGAATTACACCGTGAATTTCGTGTAATGTATTACTACATTTATATTAAACAAAGTACATATTTTCGTGCGAGGTTAATTTAACACAAAACATCATTCTTATAGAGAGAGAGAGAGAGAGAGAGAGAGAGAGAGCGAGCATTAATATATCTAGAACCCTGTTCGGCCTTGGGGACACACGTCCTCCTATACACATATCCCCACCTACCCACATTCACACATATACAATTACAGTACAACACCTTAACATCTTACTGAATTACAAATAATTAAATGTATCCATGTAGTACTTATCCTAATTATGAGATACTGATTTTTCTTCAAATTGATGCAATTATTTCTTTTATTTTTTTTTTATTTTGAAATTCAATTAAATGAAATGTATGCAGAAGCAAGATACTTGTCTATGCACTTGCAATTTGCATGTTTAATCTCAGTTGACTAGAAAACTACACTGTAAGCCATGATCTGACAGGAAAGACAGAACTGTCAAGGTATAGATCTCTTCGATATATTATCTAATATTTTCTAAACTCTAGTTTCAAATTAATTTCTATTAAGACGATGTTTATAAATACCGATTAACTTTCCCGTGATCATCACTGACAATACGAAACCAAAATCTCTGAAGTAAATTATGTTTTACATTGTCGATTATACGGATAATGCACGTTAATATTCGTTCTGAATTACTCTGAAAATTTTAATTCACAAACATACATGCATAAGATTTAAATTGTACTTTTCAATTGATTCTATCCATTGGAAGTAATTGTCATTGGAGACAAGATAGTATTCAGACCTGTTATCAACTGTGCAAATACAGGTAGTTTACTCCGCCGCGGTATAAACGTGGTCCCGCGAAGCCCCGCTATGAAAAACCGCGACGCTGTAATGCGGAAAGGATTAACTTTCCGTCGCGGTGACGCGGTAAATAAGGGAATCGTGATGGCTGTACTGTAATCAGGGTTCGTACAGGTCCTTGAATCCTTGAAAAGTCCTGGAATTTTAATTTGAAAATTAAAGGCCTTGAAAAGTCATGGAAATCAGTATTGTTGCCAAAAGTTCTTGAATAGTCCTGGAAAATTATATAAATGGCAAATAATTTTTTATTAGGTGTTAAAATCAATCATCGATCTTTTGTTTGTCTCCCGGTGTTGTTTTTCTATGTCAAACTGTTTCTTCCCATTGTAAACAAGGAACCATTTAATGTTTAGCATGGTTTCCTTTTTAGTACGTAGTTTCCGGCCTGCCTAATTGAAGATTATCGCTCTTGCACTAGGTCGTCTAATAGAAAAAAAAATAACAAAACATCGTTTTTCTTATGTTATATCTCTACTATATGATACAAACCACAATTTAATAAATCCCATCCCAAAAAACCCAACAAAACGACGACACAAAACGCACGCGATATCCAACACTCGCACTTTTTTCACCAACGATAAACAAGGAGAACAAACGCAATCCACTTTTTAAAAAATAATGCACTAATATTAAGATCACATTTATAACACTAAATGATGGCACTAAAATCACGTCCACATAAAAAAAAGATACCAAGGGATTTTAAAATGTTCACTGAGCTAAATGCCTTGCACGAATCGGCCGATAACACTGGGCAGTTTGATCGGCGTATTTATGGACAAAATCTAACAACACTCAAACTGTTATGTCAAAATAACTGACAATTGTTTTAATTGAACACTACCTTTTCTCATCTAACTATGCCCAAGCTGTTTCAACTGTGATGCGATAAATTTTGTCCTACATGCTATCCGTAAATAGAGTTTTAAAATCGAAAGCAATCACACGATGCTAAACATGCATATGGTTGAGATATTATTTCTTTGATCATCAAAATATGAAAAATTTTATTGAGTACAATTTCTAAATAAACATCATTTAATTGCTTATCACTGGCTTCGATACAGGGTATGTGCTAGATCTATCAAAGCTTGATCAGTCAAGCGTCTCTAATCCCCTAACAGACCAAGAAATTTACATGGTGACTGCCTGGGGCAGCCAAGGTGTGAATGGCTTATTTTGAGAATCACTATTGAATAATTAGGGGTTTATTACATTTTTGTCGGAATTTTTACAACGTAATACCGAGTCCCGGCATCTTAGGACAACGTAATAACGAGGTCTATTTATTCTAAGAAAAGGAAAAGCCTAATTGAAGAAATAGAAGAAATGAAAGCTAAGAAAAAAAAAGGTGTGCAAAGGATATTAGCACTTTAGAAACATCAGCTGTTGAGTATGCAGAAAGAGAAGGAAAACTCACATTTATTGCGAAATCAAATGCCATGAGACGTGCAGTTCAAGAAACGAAGGAAACTATAAAAGAGATAGACAATGATTTGCAGGAAAAATACAAAGAACTATGAACATTAAACAAAATGGCCTTCATGTACAATTTGTACATATGATGATAATAATAAATGGATAACAAAATTATTTATATCATTTTAATGAATGCTCAATATTCTTATATTAAAACAAAGATCACATTTATGCATAATGAATAACACAAAATAAAAAATTAAGAAAATTAAATAAATACACTAACATAATTAACCCTGTTGGAGAAAGCTAAAAATTTTGGTCACCTATACATGAAGTGAGGTTCACAAAATCAACTGGTTTTAAAGGGACTGATTCACGATTTTCCCCAAAATTTTCTTTTTCACTTTTAATGATCAAAATCTATTGTTTAATGTGTTTAAAAGAGTTCACATAAAAATTAAGGTTATACATTATCACAGAAGCTCATTTTAGAGAGTTTATTATTTGTTTTGTTAACAGAGATTGCGGTATGTTATTGTTTACGAAATTTTCAAAAGAAATGGATATCGATCTGAATTTATTATATCTTTCACATTTCAAGCATTTTTGGGGTAAATGTGTCATCTAAAAGTTAAAATTTGTGACAATGCAAAATTAAGATGCTTTATATTACAAAATCAATATTTCACCTGTTTGTTTGTATACATAAAAAGACTCGAGTCTTTGTTTACATAACACAGATTTAAGGCTAAAATATTGCTTTTATTCTTGCATTCAGAAGGTCGAAAGTTTGGCTGTCCATATTAAATGAGTTATATTTTTAATGTTTACCATCAGAAATGAAAAAATATTTTTATCAAAAATCGTGAACCAGTCCCTTTAATACCTGCATATTTAAAACAAGAAAGAAATGGAAATTTAGTGTCTTCAGTCATTTTGAGATGTTGGTGCATTCTTTGGTACATCAATGAATAAGTGGTGACAACAAAGTTGTTTTTATAGGTTGCAGTAGTCTATCTAGATAAATGTGGAACTTGAGAAGCTTAGAATATGCTATTTTTAGAAGTCATAGTATCACATGCCAGCTATATAAATGTGTCAAAAACTTGTGGCATACATAAGTGTGATAAGAATATTTGATAAATAATTGATTAATGATGCGTAATTGTCTATAATTTTGAGTATGGAATTTTTAAAAAAATCCTGGAAAAGCCCTGGAAAAGTCATGGAAAATTGGAACAAAAAAGGTGTATGAACCCTGTGTAATCAAGAAAAGGCAAAAATAGGGTGGGGTCATTTAAAAATTTTCTTCTCAAGATCCACTAGGCCTCCTGACATAGTGTGGATTCAAGTTTATTCAAATCATGGCCCAAGGGGGTAGGCTGGAACCACAATTGGGGGTCAAATTTGTACATGAGGATATATAGGGTAAATCTTTAACAATCGTCTTCTCAAGAACACCAGTCCGTGATTACTCAATTAATATGCAAGCATTCCCAGGTAGTGCAGATTTAAGTTTTTCAAATTGTGGTCCCCAGGGGATGTGGTGAGGTCACCATAGGGATCAAAATTTTATATGGGAATATATAGGAAAAATCTTACATAAATATACATTTATATGTATACTCATATAAATATGCAGGAATCCCCATATAGTGCAGATTAAAGTTGGTTCAATAATGGGTGGGTTGGGGTGGGGTTTAGGATGGGACCACAATGGAGTATCAGTATTTTACATGGGGATATAAAGGGAAAAATTGTTGAAAATCTGCCTCTCAGGAACAGCAGGGCAATGATTGATCATATTGATATGCAAGCTTCTTCACATAGTATAAAAATAGACAGGCAATGCCTATAGATGAATATCTAATTTTATCGTGTGAAAAATCACAATTACTTTTAATACAAAGCAATTCAGACACAGTAATAAAATTTCATTTTCATTTGAAGTATAATCTTCTACCAATGCCTTTTGATTTCAAGATTTTATAGATGGTTGCTACAGTACCTGCAACGTTATTCTTGACATTCCTATCGTGCTCTATCGTGCATGTATCCTATCGTATCGTGCGTGTATCCTATCCTATCGTGTTTCAGGTTTTCCGTTTCTATTGTGTTTTGCGTTTATCAGGTCTATCGTGTATCGTGTTTTGCGTGTATCAGGTTTTCCATTTATCGTGAAAATCGTTTATCGTGTAGCTTCGGAAACTATCGGGATCGTATATAAAATCTAATGAAAAAGTACGATACTTTCCGAAACCTTTATTCGTTTTGTTAAAGAAGCTATTTTTAGAAATCGAGGAAAGACTGTATATTTGAAGGAGAACATAAAGTTGTCGATTTTAAGGCAGAAGAAGAGCTATTTGTCTGTCCAGAGAGAGTGAAAATTTATCACAATTTAATTCTAAGTAGTCTGGAAAGTAGGCAGTGGTCTGTCGAGCGAACCGAGGACAGTAAATCTGAAAGCTCGTTCATAAATATTTGTTTGTCTAGAAACAATTATTTGTAATTAACACTAACAGAAAAATAGGGAGTTCCGATTTGAAAGGGAAAATCAGTAAATTACATTGTTTATCACATTCATGTATATTTTAATAATGGTTCTTTTTCTTCCGATTTTTTTCACCTGTATGCTACTTATATAGCAACTGCTGAACTTGTGCGCGTCCTTATATCTGATTTTGTGTATCAGCCGTGTTTTGACAGCTAGCATTCTCAGGGACATTGTATGTCACACATTTAGAAAATTAAGTTTTAAAAGGGTGCAAGGGTGTTGCATCCCGAAATTCTGCTCAACTGGGCACGATTCCGCTGTTAAAATTTTTTTGTTTTTGTTTTTGTTTTTGTTTTTTGTATATTATACTTATACATGAACACATGTACCAATAGTCATACGTGTAGATACTGGAAATTTATGTTGGTTTTGATGATTATTTGAATTTTTTACACACTAAGCGTATCAAAATTGCGAATTTAAAACAAGCCGGGTTTTGTTTATGTTTTTTTAAACAGTTTATTTATGTTTTGTTAACAAAATATCAATTCAAATAAATATGTTCCAATTACTTATGACTATCAATTATCATTCATAGTGTAAAAATATCTAACAGGTGTAATGCGGTTGATTTTTTTAAAGCGGTCGTTATGAAAATAACTTGAGATGTTGAATGAGCCGTGAACTTAGAGCTTGATGCAAAATAACCCCCTCCTCGCTACACACACAATATTACTTGGTTTTATTTCATATTCAAGGTAATATACATTAGCATAAGAGAGCTACTGAAGCATGATATCACTACATTATATTACATTTAGTTAATTCCCTGTATAATTTATATATTAAACATTAGGTGACAATATGAATTTTAGAATCATTGGCTGAGAAAATTCATATAGATATCAAATAATGAATTCAATGCCGTATATATTTTAGTTTTTTTATTTTAGCTGTGATGGCATAAAAAAGCATAAATAAAAAAAAAAAGACGTACGACCGTGGATTAAAGAAATATATATGGTATAAAACCGATCAATGTTTTAAACAAATGTTACCGCGACGGGGACAGGTAACTGATAGTCATCCCACGATGAGAACACAGTTTTCCTGAGTTACCTATAGATTACCGCGTTAGATTTTTCCCATCGCGAGAACGCGGAAAACAAGAAATCCGCGTTGTCCATAATGTAGGTATATACTGAGCATTGAAATCCTTCAATATTATTATCAACATAATGTAATTATGTTGTAGGTATCAAAATTTCGTTCTGTCTAAATAGTTTCTAAATTTACAACATTTCTATCAGGTTTTCCGTTTATCGTGAAGATCGTTTATCGTGTTTTGCGTTTATCAGGTCTATCGTGAAGATCGTTTATCAGGTTTATCGTGTATCCTATCGTATCGTTCGTGTATGCTATCATATCATGCGTGTATCCTATCCTATCGTGTGTGTATCGTGTCCTATCGTTTATCATGTCAAGAATAACGTTGCGGGTACTGTACATCATGGAAATTATGAAATTCCCAGAGGGAAATTTAGTACAAAAAAAGTACCAGAAAAAAGTACAAAAAAGGTACCCAAAAAGCATGCTTTTTTTGGGACTAAATTTGGAACCATGCATTTGGTCGTTCCAAATTTATTCAAAAATAGCATACTTTTAAGTATACGAAAGTATACTTTTAGCATATCTTTATTTGTTGCAAAGTACATAAAAAGTATGATTGGAAATACAGAAAAAGCACAAAAATGTATTAAGTACAAAAAAGTATACTTTTAAGCAAGTATAGAAAAAGTATCATAAAAGTATACATCTCAGTTGATACTGAAAAAGCACAAAAGTGTATTAAGTACAAAAAAAGTATACAAAGAAAAGTACAAAAAAGGTATGCTACAGAAAAGGGTAGAAAACAAGATGTGTTTGTGAAATACTGACACCCCCCCCCCCCCTTTTTTACAACAAAACGGAACTACAAGACATTGCAGTTTTTTTTTTGGTTGTTGACAATTTCCAAAAACTAGATTAATGGTCAATGTCACAAGGTCAACAAATCAGGTATCATTGAAAAGGTCTTCTCACAAGATATTGCATATATGCTGAATATAAAAGCAGTACCTATGATTAATTAATATTTGAAAGATATGGCTTATTATTCAAATTTTCTAAGCTAAAAGGTAGGTCAATGTTAATGTCACCAGGTCAAGGATTTCCATGTCAATGGAAAGGAATACACATATCAAATGTAAAGGCTTTACCTTTTATGATGTAAAAGATATGATTTTTGCCAGACACACCAAAAACTATGATATATGCCCCCGAACCATTGAATCCGGGGAATATCATGTTGACACGATCATACATGTACCATCTTTTTGCTCACAACACTCATGAAAGTCAATGGACAATCTTTCCAGCTCCGCCTTCTCTGTAGTATTCAATGGTATTCTTTGTAGCTCTCTTCTCTTTGTAGTGTTCATTGACAATGTCTCCAGCTCTCTTCTCTTTGTAGTGTTCAATGACAATCTCTCCAGCTCTCTCTCTCTCTTTGTAGTGTTCAATGACAATATCTCCAGCTCTCTCTCTCTCTTTGTAGTGTTCAATGACAATTTTTCCTTCTCCCTCTTCTCCTTGTAGTGTTCAATGACAATCCCTCCAGCTCTCTCTCTCTCTTTGTAGTGTTCAATGACAATCTCTCCAGCTCTCTCTCTCTCTTTGTAGTGTTCAATGACAATATCTCCAGGTCTCTCTTCTCTTTGTAGTGTTCAATGCCAATCTCTCCAGCTCTATTCTCTTTATAGTGTTCAATGACAATCTCTTCAGTTCTTTCTTGTCTTCTGTGTGTTCTACTGTTGCCTATTATGTAAAAATGATACATATTGAAATGGCCTATTTAAACAAGATTATCAGTAATTAAAACTGATGGATGTTCCCCAAACTACATCTAACCAATGAACTACTTTATATAACAAATGACTTGCACAATGATCAATAACTGTTGAAATATTATAATAAAGTTGGGTGGTTTTTTTTCTTCATATATAAAGTATGATCAATTTCTGATAAAAAGTTTAGAAGGTATGATCACGGACAGAGACAATGACTAAATATGTTCCCCTGAAAAAATAAAATTTGTAAGGCCCCCCCCCCCCCCCCCCCCCCTATTTTCTACAAATTTACATGGCATTAATATTAGATAGAGATATTAAAAAACTCCAGATTTGGCACCAAAAATGACTATGTATTTTGGCTAATGTTTAATTTCACATGAGACTCCCCCCCCCCCTTCAGGAAATCCTGGATCCGCTGCTGTCAACCCAACCCAACTCCCCCTTTCTATATAGATCAATGACTATAGTGTGGAAAATGGAAACGTAAAAATGTTAAGCTTGAACTAATGAATTGAACCAATGCAGGACGAGTACCCCCCACCCCCTTCTGGAAATCCTGGATCCGCTGCTGTCATCCAAGATCTCTCCCCCCCCCCCCCCCTCCCCATTTCTATATAGATCAATGCATATAGTGTGGAAACTGGAAATGTAAACATGTATGAGCTTGAACTAATGAATTGAACCAATGCAGGATGAGTACCCCCTGCCCCGGCCTTCGTTTTTTTTTTTTAATTGGACCGCTAAAACCTAGTTTTTGTTTTGTTATAAGCCTAGCTATAATTTTCAAAAACTATCCTTACATGCTACATAAACTGAAAGGGTTTTGTTTGTTGCAAAATACAGAAATCTCTGGCATTACTTTAACTTACCATGTTGTGATGATCACTAGAACTTTACGTAAATCCGGCCCAAAACGCCTGGACATGCCGTTCTTGCAGGATGTCACCTTCCTTATATATTCCATGATTCTGGACTCCTGTCCTCATCCCACTCAACTAAGGAATATTTAGCAATTTATGCAAAATAACCTCCAATCGCGACATTTTGACCACTTTGAAAATTGCAGTGTAAAGACAATCGACCAATCAAATATGAGAGATACAGATTTTCGAACTTTGATCAATCACGTGAAAGTACGAAGATGGCCGAAAATTCTAGTCTTGTATTTATCTTTCATATGTATGCTGTTATTATTTCGTTTGTTTAAATTTTCTGCTCTTTAGAAACTAGTTCATAATTCATAACTGGTTTTAAAAACAAATACTAAGATTGTAATAATTAAAGATTGTTTACAGAGTCACCCGAACTCTTATCTATCATCACTTCCGCTTCCAAAGTTTGAAATCCTCGATCTGTGAACAGAGCGAGAAAAGGGAAAAAAGCATGGAATGTATAAGATCTATTTTGTGGACAACTTGGTAAAGGTTCCTAGAGTATTCTTATGGGATATGCGATGTGTATGACACTGTAAGAAGCAATCCTACCCAACTTGAAAAGCCATGAGGTCGAGCGGTACTGGTAGTAATGGCATTTTTCTTATTTGTTTTCTTTAATATTATTATTTGAAAAAGCATGTATTTGCGTAATTGAGAAATGGAAAGTTATGGTGAAATTGCTCGTGGATTGTTGCCCAATAATGATCAGTGTGAAACAATATATTGTTGTTTTAGTTCATAAATTATTATCAGTTGATTGATGAATGTCGCACATGAAGTCACTGTACCACGTGACTACCTAACTAATTAACGAGACTTTTGAAATCGGGGCTTATATTTAAATCCATATTGTGTAAATTGAACTTTTTCAAAAATAATCAAAATGCCAAAACATTCACGTTTCAACTTCAGAAACAATATGTAATCCAATCTTGATTTATTGATGTTTTATTTTGTATTTGTTATGCTGAACCTCATCTTTAAGCAAGCAATAAAGAAAGGACCTTCCCACTTTAGCTGTAGCTTGTGGTCCCGTTTACCATCTTTCTTTCCAAAGAAAAATTGATTTATCTAATATACTTTTTGGTAAATATCAAACATTGATGTATTTCCATTAAGTGTACAGTCCTTTCCCCCAGGAATATTGTAAGATAAGGGTAGAAAACTTAAGTTTTAAATGGTCACCCTTAGTCTTAAAACAGAATTACTACCCGAGGTCAATACAGGTAAATGAGGTAGAAAGAAAACGTATAGTTTTTGCAGATTTTTATTGTATTTATTTTTATGAATTTCATCACCAGCACAAGATTGTCCAATATGTCACAGCAGACGTATGGAGGTCCTTTGTACACCAAAATTTTTTTTTGTTTTCTTTAATCAAAATCAGGCCAAATTAGAGCATTTTAAAGCATCTTTTGAGCCATTTTCAATGTGTTCTTGTTACCATGGCAATAGTACCTCAATTACAAATGTTGGTGCCAAATTTTATGAGAGAGTATCAAATAATCACTATATGATAAATTCCAGCAAAATTGGTGAGGGCACCTATCCATCACTATTAAGAAAATTTTGATGTTTTAGTGTTTACAGTGAATGATTCTAAGAAAATATCCAATGGAGAATGTAAAAAAAGGTTACACATGACAGGTGGTCTCTTAGTACAGGTTGCCATGTGCAACAAGAATATATTTGCTTTAAGGGTTGGAATCTCAACCATTTGAAAGATATTTGAACAATCAAACAATGATGGGGTTGGGATGACCCCAGGGCACTTGCTCACTAGAATACTCAATGCATCTTGACATGTGCAGCAGGAATATATATAGTTTAGGGGTCAGGACCTCAATTGTTTTAAATACATTTCAACAATTATGAGATAGGGTTTTGAATGACCTCAGGGCACTTGCCCAACAGAACACTCAATGGATCTTGACATATGCAGCAAGAGTATATATGGTATGATATATTTTAACTATAGTGGCCTCTTTGCTAGTAACACAAGCATGATGGAGAGAATATTTAAAGGCAAACACTTGCGTGTGGTTATTGCTGTCTTATGACTGTTTACGGTCTAGAAAGTGACTGAAACTTAGTTATCTATGAGAAATATGTACATCTATTTTAGCATGAAGAAAGAACAAATAAATAAATGAACTATTAAAAATCGTTTTCATTTATGCAAGATAAAGTTCTGTCATTGAAACCAAGACAGTTACCTGAAAAATATAGAAGAAAACATGTCTAAACAAACCCAGGATGTTGTCAATCTGCTATTCAGTAACTATTGAAATCTGAATCATAACGTTGGACCTTTTTAAACTTTCTGAATCTGACTCGACCTTTGATCTTTTGAAGTTCTATCAAAGACCCTTGGACTTCAAGTTATGGAGAGTCACCTTTAGTTAAAGAAATTAGGTGATTTAAAAAATTTCTAGGCAAAAATAACCTGGAGTGAATGTGACAGATAATGATTCTTCTCATTTGACATTTATTTAATGATTTGGTGGCTTTCTGTTTCAGACCTCCCAGTATATCATCACATTATCATAGGAAAACTGTCTACATTGTGGCATGGGGGCCTTCTTGTTCAGGTAAAGCAATCTTCGTTTCTTAAAATCTCATTGTAATTGACATAGTAAGATGTTGAGATTTGTGTACATAGTTAACAATTTAGTTTAGCCAAAAAAGGTACAATGTAGAATTAAGTTTCTTGGGCTCAGCTTCATCGACGCATGGATGTTTAACACTATATGCATATCAATTTTGATTTTTTTCCATTTTAGCTCACATAAGCTGAAAGCTGACGAGAGCTATTTTGATCACTTTTTGTCTGGCATCAGTCTGTCCGTCCTTAAAATTTTTACATTTTGGACTTCTTCTCAAGAACCACAGGGCTAATTTCAGCCCGAACTTGTCACAAAGCATGCTTGGGTAAAGAGGATTCCAGTTTGTTTAAATGAATTGCCAAACCCCCTTTTTAAAGTGGAGATAATTAAGAATTAGTAGAAATTTGTGGCATCTTTTAAAAAATTTCTTCTCAAGAACCACTGAGCCAATTTCAATCAGACTTGGCACAAATCATCATTGGGTGAAAGGGATTCAAGTTTGATCAAATGAAGAGCCATACTCCATCAAAAGGGGAGATAATCAAGAAAAGGCAAAACTAGGGTGGGGCCATTTGAAAATCTTAAGAACCATTAGGCCAGAAAAATTGAACTTTATGTGAATGCTTCCTAACATAGTGTAGATTCAAGTTAGTTCAAGCACCTGTGGATGAAATAGAAAAAGAATGGTTGCGATGTTCGTCTTGGATTACATTGTACCAAAGGTGTTTGGCATCATCTAAGAAAGGAGAGCTTCAAATAAATTCTTTTATACTTTGTTTTTTCACAGATTTTGAATTTTTTTTTCGTGAAATTATGTATGTTTACCCTTTGTTAGATAGATGTATCACCACCCCACCCCCCAAAATAAATATGTTTAATTCAATTGTCATTAGACACAGAATATTACAAGATATTGCTTTCAGCAAACATCCATAAGTTGCGTTTTACATTACGCCAAGGGATATATTTGAAATATTTTTGAAACTCTTCACAAGAACAGCAGTGGTCATATTGATTTGCAGGTAGTGTATATTAAAATTGTTCAAATGATAGCCCCGAGTGAGTAGGTTGGAGTCACAATTGAAGAAGTTTTATATTTGAATTTACAAGCAAAAATCTTTAAAAATCTTGTTCTTTAGAATAACATTGGCATGATAAATATGCAAGCATCCACAGATAGTGCAGATTCAAGTTTGTTCAAATCATGGACCGGGAGTGTAGGATGGGGCCTCAATAGGGGATCAAAGTTTTACATGGTCATGTATGGGGGAAATCGTTTTAATCTCAAGACTAGTAGGTTTATGATTAGTCATATATTGATATGCAAGCATCATCAGGTAGTGTATATTCCAATTTATTCGAATCATGACCTTAAAGGGTAAGATTAGGCCACAATAGGGAATCAATTTTTTACATGGCAATATATGAAGAAATTAATCTGTATCAATGATACTTGTGTTCATTCAACATTAATATTTTTTCATATGGTTAGTGAAATGAAAAAAATTATTTGTGGCCGTTTTTTGACAGTTACATCAATTTGTTTCTTGATACAGTGGAACCTGTATATATACTTTTTTCGACATTTTCCCACTCACAGCCCATGAAAATTTCATTGTGATAATGAATCTGCAATTCACAATTAATCTGAAAATGTTTAATTTGTCCATGGGCACAACTGCCATCATGCTCTTTGAAGGGAAAGTACTGTCAAAATTGACCACAAAAATGAAAAAATAGTTTTATTTGCCAAAAAGATTATCTTATTAAAAAGAAAGACTCTAACCCTGTTGTCAGTGAAATTCAGAAACTTTATGATTTAGAGGTATTTGAGTGCATATAGACAAAAAGGTGACCTCAAAGTGATAACTTTTTTTGGCAAGAATTCTGAATCTCGCTGTGGGTCGATTCCTCGAGCTAATCCATATCATCCTTTGTCTGTCGTTGTCATAAACTTTTCACATTTTCCTCTTCTTCTCCAGAACCACTGGGCCAATTTCAACAAAACTTGGCACAAAGCATCCTTTGGTAAAGGGATTCAAGTTTGTTCAAATGAAGGGCCATGCCCCCTTCAAAGGGGAAATGATTACAAAAATGGAAAAATATGGTGGGCATCATTTAAAGATCTTCTTCTCAAGAACCACTAGGCCAGAAGAGTGGAGATGTACCTGAAAGCTTCTTGATATAAAGTAGATTCAAATTTGCTAAGATCATGGTCCCCAGGCGTAGACTGGGGTCACATAAGGCAGGGTTCGAAATTACCTCATGTCCGTAAGTCCGAGACTAGTAAAAAACGTGTCGAACTAGTAAACTCTCTATAGCACTAGTCCGTACGGACTAGTGAAAATCCGGAAATCAATCTTGAATTGGATAAGATTTTAGCACGATTTGTCTTAGTCTCTTAGATGTTTGAACTTATGGTCGATTACCTGCATGATTAAGTGTTTGCGTGACTATGACATCCTGATCTTTCAAACACATGGAGTGCGTTCGAGACCGCCATTCTTCGAACGAGCACAAATTCCTGCCGATTCCGAACTCCGAGTACGCATCACGAGAACGGATTCGAGGTGCAAGAACTGCAAGTAGTGTGATTTAAGAACAAGCACGTTTGTGCGCACATGTTCTCGTCATTCACGACTCAAACACAGGAGTTTGTAACACTATAGCTAATGACTTGGTAAATCGAGTGAATTTTATTGACTTTATTGATAAAATTTCGAACTCCTGTGACTGTAAGAACTGAGCACGAAAACAATGGGAACGTTGATCTTGAACGCACTTATGGACGTTTATAAAAGGATTAACTCGGAGGTTACTGTATGCTTCTGAAGATCTTGAATGCAAAATAAAGTATGGTGGTCTTTTTCTTCTGAAGGTGTCAGAAAATGAATTGCTTGCAACTGTGATGTGTTTGGTTTCATTAAATACTATCGAATAAAATGATCATTTAATGATATACTGGACGGACTAGTGAAATGCTTTGCGGACTAGTGAACATCAATAGTGACTAGTCCGTACGGACTAGTGCTTGAAAAAGTTAATTTTGAACCCTGTAAGGGGATCAAAGTTTTACATGCTGGTATTTAGGAAAATCTTCTCCAGAACCACTGGGCCAATTTCAATCAAACTTGGAACGAATCATCCTTTGGTGAAGGAGATTCAAGTTTGTTGAAATGAAGAACCATGCTCCCTACAAAGAGGAGATAATCACAAAAATGCAAAATTAGGGTGGGGCCATTTAAGAATCTTCTCAAGAACCATTGGACCAGAAAAAATGAAATTTGCATGAAAGCTTGCTGACAAAGTGGAGATTCAAGTTTGTAGAAATCATGACCCCAGGGGTTAGGAAGGGGCCACAATAGAGGATCAAAGTTTTACATGCGAATGTACAGGGAACCAAACTTGGCACAAAGCATCCTTAGATGAAATGTGTTACATGAAAAGTCATACCTGTCTACAAGGGCATATGATAATCAATGAAATTGTAGTCAAGTTTAATAATTAAGTGTGATAATTAATGGATTTTTAGCCGTTACCTTTGAAAAGTTTTTTCTGAACCAAGCTGCTTGTATAATGATAGTTTTGCTCAAGCTTGTTTATTGCTAGGAACTGCTGCTCAGGTGAGCGATGTGGCCCATGGGCCTCTTGTTTTGTTTTTGGTTTGAGAATTCTTTTAACATACATGCAACATCAATAAAAATTTTATAATATGTTTTAAAAACTTTTTTCTTCATATTGTGAATGTTTTTTTTTTTTCAGAAACAGAAAATGGATGGACATTTGTGATATACAGTGTGGGCGATGGCATTATTCTGTCACATGACCCAAAGAAATTTCAGAATGAAGCTCAAAATATTAATTCATTGATTTTCAAGACTAATGGGCCAAAGGTATTTTGAATGTCATATCACTTTAAACTAAACCCCTTGGGTTTGAGGGGTGGGGTCAAAACCTTAAGGAATGATGCAATCTCTAAAAGTCTTCTTTGTGTGTACAACTGCTGTTCGAGTTAGCACAAAAGTTCTGCTGATATTGCTAATCTTCAAAATTGAGCAGCAGCCTGATGACTGCAAACTCATTATGAAGATGAAAGCATGCCTACATAAAATATGTGCCCTTATCTCTCATATCTGTGACGTGTTTTTCAAATGTATCCTTTCGTAATTTCTATCACCCTATCACTTTTACAACACTGTCTGATAACATCCTCAACAAAATTGAGTCCCGTGGGGATTCAGGTTAGAATAGTCCTCAGTACCTGTTGCTTGTCGTAAGAGGCAACTAAATGAGGCGGTCCTTCGGATTAAACCGTAAAAACCAAGGCTCTGTGTTACAGCAGGTGTGGCATGATAAAGATCCCTCCCTGCTTAAAGGCCATAAGCGCTGAGCATTGACCTAAATTTTGCAGTCTTCACCGGCAATGGTGATGTCTCCATATAAGTGAAATATTCTCGAGAGGGACAGTATACAATATAAAATCAATCTGTCAATCAACAAAATCGAATGTGATGTCAGTAACGATAGATAAATCACATGATGGTGAAAGAAAGGGTGAAGATAACAAACAGTGATCAATCTCATAACTCCTACAAGCAATACAAAATAGAGAGTTGGGCAAACATGGACCCCTTGATATACCACAGGTGGGATCAGGTGCCTAGGAGGAGTAAGCATTCCCTGTCGATCAGTCACACCTGCCATGAGCCCTGTATCTTGCTCAGGTAAGCGGAGTTATCCGTAGTCAAAATCAATGTGCAACAACGGCCTAACAATCAATATGAAACATGTCAGACAGCATTTGACCCAATGATAAACACGTCAGACAGCATTTGATCCAATGATAGGTTGTATTGGCAAACTAGATCGTTATAACGACCATAGAATTTGCAAAATGCTGACTTTAATCGAGACTGTTGAAACTCCTGTATTATCAACTTGTTTGTCAGTAGCTTGCCTAGTTCTAAAAACTGACCATACGTAGAACAAGCTCTTGCGTTTCGAATCAGTTGAGAGATATAAACACCATATGCAGGTGATAATGGGATATTGCTACATGAATATGGGAAGTTGACGATGGAGAAGCTGAAATCATCCCGTTTGTCATACAGTTGAGTTGTCAGTTTGCCGTTAATGTCTACTTTCAATAAAATATCTAAGTATGAAGCAGAAGTGGATGACTCTGTGGTGTCTTTTATTTCAAGCTCACAAGGATATATCGAATCAACATTTAAATGAAAGTTATTATTGTTGATAGACAAAGCATTGTCGAGATATCTAAATGTAGAATTGAAGGCCACAGCAAGATTTTATCTTCTCACATAGAAGTTTTTGAATAAATTCAGGTGACCTATTGCAATTGGTTGTTGTCCGTCGTCATCCGTTGTGCATCTTGCGACGTGCGTCGTGCGTTAACAATTGAACATTTTTAACTTCTTGATAACTACCAGTCCAATTCTTTTCATATTTGGCATGAAGCATCTTTGGGACAAAGGGGACATAAATTGTAAATTTCAGAACTCCAGCACCGCTGGGGCCTTAGGGGCGGGGCAAAAACTGCCCCAAATTGACCAATTTTCAAAAATCTTCTTTTCTACAACCACACATGTGTAAGAAAAACTAAATGCATAGTGATATAGAGCAGGAAGACCTCCACCAAAATTGTAACTTTCATGATCCCCGGGGTAGGGGTTCTGACCCCAGGGCAGGGCCAAACTTGTTATATAGTGTTTATGTGTACTAAATTGAAACTAAAAGGATATATAGAAAAAACAGGTAGTCCTTTACAAAAATTGTAGATTAGATGATCCCAGGGGTAGGGGTGTTGGTATCAGTTATTAAATGTGTGAACAATAGACATTCTTAATTATACCCCCCGCGAACGAAGTTCAGTGGGGTATATAGGAATCACTCTGTCTGTCTGTCTGTCTGCAGATTCGTGTACGGGCCATAACTTCTGTTCTTTGACATAGGCATACCATATTTGGCACACAGGTAGATCACCATGAGACGATGTGTCGAGTACCTTCATGACCTCTATATGACTTTGACCCTTGACCTCAAAGTCAAAATTAAAGGTTTTTTATAATGGATTCGTGTCCGGGCCATAACTTCTTTGTTCTTTGACATAGGCATACCATATTTGACACATGAGTGTATCACCATGAGACGATGTGTCGGGTTCCTTCATGACCTCCATATGACCTTGACCTCAAGGTCAAAGTTAAAGGTTTTTACAATGGATTCATGTCAGGGCTATGATTTCTTTGTTCTTTAACATAGGCTTACCATATTTGACACATTAGTGTATCACCATGAGATGATGTGTCGGGTACACTCATGACCTCTATATGACCTCTATAGGGTTTTGACATAGTCATACCATAAGACATGGGTGTATCACCATGAGACTATGTGTCATGTACATTCATGACCTCTTTATGACTTTGACCTTTGATCTCAAGGTCAAAATTATAGGTTTATACCATGGATTTGTGTTCGGACTATATCTTCCATTTTCTTCTATGAAGACATACCATATTTTTTCACACTCAGGAAAGAGGTAATTTATACCTATTTACAACACTCTTTGGGAGATTGGGGTAAGCGAGGGGTATTCTTAGTGAGCATTGCTCACAGTACCTCTTGTTTCTTCTTGATAACTATCATTCCAATTCTTTTCAAATTTGGTATGAAGCATCTGTGGGACAAGGGGGACATAAGTTGTAAATTTTAGGGATTCCTGCACCCCTGGGGCCTTAGGGGCGGGACAAAAACTTCCCAAAATTGACCAATTTTCAAAAATCTTATTCTCTACAACCACACATGTGTAAGAAAAGCTAAATGCCTAGTGATGTAGAGCAGGAAAGCCTCCACCAAAATTGTAAATTTCATGATCCCTGAGGTAGGGGTTTTGGCCGCAGGGCAGGGCCAAACTTACTATATAGTGTTTATGTGTAAAACACTTAAATAGCATCTTTTTTAGTGTTATTGATACTGAATTGAAACTAAATGAATAATTAGGAAGAGCAGGTAGTCCTTTACCAAAAATGTAAATTTCATGATTCCCGGGGTAGGAGTTCTGACCCCAGGGTGGGGCCAAAGTTATTATATAGTGTTTATATGTGTAACACTAAAATAACATCTTCTTTGGTGTTATTGATACTAAATTGAAACTAAATGGATATTTAGAAAGATCAGGTAGTCCTTTACCAAAATTTTAAATTTCATGATCCCCGGGTTAGGGGTTTTGACCCCAGAGTGGGGCCAAACTTAGTATACAGTATTTATCTGTAAGTTTGCTGATACTGTATGAAATCTAAATGCATACTTAGGAATAGCAGAAAAGGATGTACAAAAAATGTTAATTTTACACATCTTGTTTTATACTGTTGCTGAACATTAGAATTTAGCTTAGATATTCAGAACAGGAATTTTTTTTTCTAGATTTCATAGTCCTTGAGAGTAGTGATACTTTTTCACTAGTACTCAGGTGACCGATAAGGCCTGTGGGCCTCTTGTTTTCTGGTCTAGTCTCTACTCGAATAGTAGTTGATTTCCAACCATTCCTATCTTGGTTACCCAATTTTTCCTTTTACCATAACCTACATAATGAACTTTGAATATTGTTGTGGTACAGTAATTTTTGCAACCGGTAGGAGACTATGTATTACCATGCAATACTCTCAGAATGCTTGTTTATTTCAACTTCAAAGTACCTATGCGTGGAATCAGAGTGGTGTTTAACAAGCAATTTTTTGGATGACTGATCACTAGATATGAATGTTTCCGGTTTCCATTTTTGTTGAAGAAGCAACTGTCTATGATGTCTTTAATTTATCGTGGGGAATGGTCGGGTAAAGTGTTGAAAAGTCATATGTTTTGATGTTATTGATTTGGGAAAAGTCTTGCTATTTCAAGTTTACTAAAAGCTCTTTAGAATTTTTTAGAATCCACATTTGATTAACACCACTTCTGGTATATGTATTCGCACAGTAAGTTTGAAGTTTCTCCTTCACGGCTGTTAATATTTTCGTGAGGTGCAAAGATAGGGGCTTGGTAGAGTACTTACTGGATCCAGTAATGTATCTTCGTTTGCAAGGGTTTTTATGTAGTTTAGGAATCCAGTATAGGTATGGTAACTCATATTCATTTCACCCATTGACTGGGATATTAAATGTGTCTAAAACTGAAGCATGGTTTTGAAGAATTTCATCTTTTGAAAGGGCAGTTGGAGTATAAGTTCGATTACCAAAAGTGGAATTCATGCCAAGTTCGTTTAAAATACAGTTGTAATAATGAGCCTTACAAACAAAGACAATGTTGTTACAAGCTTTATCAGCTAAAACCAAAACATATTCCTCATGTAACCTATCTAATTCTTTTATCACTTCTGGTTTACTAAACACAGAAGAATAGATGGTACGTACTTTTGTTTTAATATGTCTAATGCATGATTTTAATATTTCTCTTATGCTTTTAACCCATTCTGACAATGTATCAAGTTCTTTTTCATATTTAGCCCATTGTCTAGCATAATCTTCTACAGAATTCATAATAGAGATGAAGTTCTGTCACCAATTGAAAGACCGAGGTTCTCTGTATTTAGGACCTTTTACAGGCTTTCAAGCAGGCCCTTATTTTACTTATTTTTCTACAACAGTCTTTATTTTCCTTATTTGAGCTTTAGAATTCTAAAAAAGCCCTAATTTTTTTGTTGAAATTCCTACATTTTCAAATTTTGAAAGTTTAAATAAATTTGACATAAAGTAAGTGTTGGAATATATTAAATTTAGTCTTAGAATATACTTTCAGAAAATGATTATGTTGATTAAATGTACATCTCAGAAGACATCTTGATGGTTATCAGCTATATTCAGCATTGATTGTGAGCCATGGGAGTCCACCTGAATTATATCATGGTTTGTGCTGAATGCCGAATATGGCTGTTGATGACCACTGGTATGATTTTCTGAGTGGGTAATTAGTTTTTGTATTATTGCTCTTGCAAATGGTGAGTAAAACATTTTTTCTTTCCTATTGATTTGTAAATTAACCCTTATTTTTGTCTAAAAAGCCCTTAAAAATCCTTAAAAAAGGCCCTTATTTTTTTTTATTTTTTTTTATAATTTTGTCCTAATAATGGCCTTTATTTTTTGCAAAATGTCACTTGAAAGCCTGCTTTTAGAATAAGTGAACAAATGTTCTTTAAAGGGTGACCAGTTTCCAGTTTTCAGGGGTGGCCAGTTTTTTAAGAATTTCTTTGTAAGGAAAAGTTAAGATTTCTGACGGGACTTTGAAAATTGGCCGATATTCAGGGAGAACCGGTTTTCTGAGGGACCAGTTTGGAGAAGTTTCACTGTATTATGTATTATGAAGATAATTTACATAGAGGCAGTGCATAGTCTCAGGGACTTTATAATCAGCAAATTATAATCATATCTTGTTTAAGTATCTATTAATGAACTGATGTGTTTGTTTGCAGCCAAGAGTACCCATTCGAAGTGAAATAAGCTGGAACCCAGACTACTCCTTCGTAGCTATTGGCAATGATGATGGGTTAGTAGCAGAGTTGTTGTCTTTTATAAAGTATCATTTACTGCTTTTGGTGTTGTGAAATATGGAGTTGAGAAGTTTTTATTTGCATGATCCAGGCTCTCGTGTATATATATATGTATGTTTTCACTAATGGGGTTTTCTACTACTCTGTGTAGCATTGAATTTCGTCCCCATTCCCAATCGCAAAATCTTTACTTTTCATCACTTTCGGGAGAGCTATTGTCCTGATCCTGGTGTTGTCGTCGGCGTCACACTTTTAGGAGAAAACTTTAACCTGGGCTATATCTTTTGAACCAATGGGGAAAGAGTTTTGAAATTTCACATATAGATACCTCATGAAGAGACCTTTGTTGTGTTACCAAGACTTTTGACCTTGTGACCTTACTTTGACCTACTTTTTACAAACTTTAACCTGGGCTATATCTTTTGAACCAATAGAGGTCTTTGACATTTATGCCCCCTTCAAAGAAGAGGGGCATATTGCTTTGCACCTGTTGGTCGTAAACCACATGTTGTCCACTCAATACCTTAAGAACCATTCACTTCATCGTAATGATATTTCATATATGGGTTGCTTACGAGTACAAGAAGACCCCTATTGATTTTCAGGTAAAAAGGTCAAGGGTCAATCTACTGTTACGGTTCAGGACTTCACTCATTAAATACACTACTTTATACCTATACAACAATAAACTGACCTGATAGCAGATGTAACTTTAGAATTATTCAATTAAATCCATATCGTTTGTTACAATGTTGTGATTTTCATTCAGACTAACCGCTTATGATAGAATATTATGAACCCTGAACCCGATGTTTAAAACTACTTCTAAAGTCATTTATAAGCAAATTATGAACAATAGAAATGAACTACAATTGATTTTATTTCACTTGATTGCTTTGATTCACATATTGTTATAAAATATGTTATGTTTATTATGTTTATAATTGGTACAACGTTATTAAGTAATATTTACAAATTTAACGCGCTAACTTAGATAAACGTATGACGTTATCAGTTTGAAACGTTACTACGTCATAACGACAACCGATGTAAATAAAAGACAGCTGTTTGGAGAGAGAAGATCAGTCAATTGCAGAGAGAGACTCGGTACACTTCAGAAATAAGACGGTGGTAGGTACCAAATAGTACCAAGTTTAGGTTACATGTAACCACATATTTATTAGAGTGACATAACATTTTTATAGTAATTTACAAGCCCTTTTAGTAATAGGAACGTCCTGGATTGGTTTGTCACTGTATACTTAACTAAATAACGTTGTACCAACCAAACGAGTTACCATTGTATGCATGTGTATATACAATTTGACCAAAGGATCGTCGCAATAAATGTTATAAACTTTATAGAATATTATTCTTATACATATGACTATCAAGTGAAGATATTATTTCAAAGTGGACCTTCAATTGGTCATCGTTCGTCATAAATTGTGGTCAACCAAAGTAACCATTTCTACCTTGACAATTTATTAAAAGATAAACAGCGGCCCATGATTATATGATTATGTAACTACCCCATACCCTTGGTTTCGTTACACTACTCTGGACATAGGAAGATGGTGTCTGCTCAATATCTTGAGAAACCTTTCCTTGAAAGACATTAAACTTGGTACACTGATCCATTGTGAGGAGTAGATGACCCCTATTGATTTTGAGGTCAAAGGTCAAGGGTCAAACTGGACAAAGGATTATACTGACCACTCAATGTTTAGAGAACCCTTTACTTGACAGACATCAAACTTGGTACATTGGTACATTTTCAGGAGAAGATGACCCCTATTTATTTTGAGGTCACATGGTTAAAGGTCAAGGGTCAAACTGGACATAGGAATATACTGTCTGCTCAATATCTTGAGAACATCATAAGGAGTAGACAGCCCCTATTAATTTTGGGTTCACATGGTCAAAGGTCAAGGGCATAGTAATATATTATTTCCTATATTTTAAAAATCATTTGCTTGATTGACACCAAACTTTATACACTGGTACAGCATAAGGAGTAGATGACCCCTATTAATTTTTAGGTCACATGGTCAATCCTCTCTGGCCATAGGAAGATATTGTCTGCTCAATATCTTGGATTTGTTTGGGACCACTATCAAATAAATGATGCATGTGTTTAACCTTTTTCAATTTTGCACCATATGGGGCATATATGTTTTACAAACATTTCTTGTTTACAGAAGAGACCTTTGTTTTGGTAGAAGACATTTGAACTAATGACCTGTGCCTTGAACTTTGCCCGATTGTTAAAAAACTTTAGCCTTGGTTATATCTTTTGAACCAAGAGTGACAGGGCTTTGATGTTTCAAATATAGATGCCTCATTAGAAGATATTTTTTTTGTTACCAGAACTGTTGAACTTGGACTTTGACCTACTTTTCAAAAACATTAACCTTGGCGCTATATCTTTTGAATCAAGGGGATAGGGATTTGATATTTCATATTACCAGGCCTTTGATATGGTATCAAAACTTTTGACTTTGACCTATTTTTCAAAAACTTTAACCTTTTGAACGATAGGTTAAGTAGAGTCATGCTTCCCAGCGAGCTATTTTGTCTTCTGACAACTCTTGTTTGAGATCAGGATGAGCATAAACTTTCTAAACACAGAGCTGTTTACCTGTACGGATGGTCCGTATTTTCCACAGATTTTTTAGTCAACAAATGCTCTACAGATTCACTTTGAAAATCCAAGATTTTGCACAAAATCTGGAAAGAAAATTTTAGTTGTTCCCGAAATTGGCTGATCGGTATGATAAAGAAGCTTGTCAATTGAAGTGACCGTTGTTTAAAGTGCACAATTGATATTGACTTATGTCTCTTTCCCCTCTTTCAGGGCGAGACATATTGTTTTTGTACTTTCAGTCCTTCTGTCCATCTGTTTGTGACAAAATCCCTATATGGCTTATCGGATAGACTTGAAACTTTGTACAATGCTTCATTGCCATTTGTAGATGTGCATATTGGTGGGACAGGAAGATCAAATTATTTTCCTAAAAGTTATATAGTGCATCTAAGAGGGGTGGAGGATGTAAAATAGCTTGTGAACACTTCTCCTACATGGCTTTTCTGATAGATTTGAAACTTTGGACAATGCTTTATTGCCATTTGTAGATGTGCATATTATTGGGACAGGGTGATTCAATTGTTTTCCTAAAAGTTAAAGTGGATCTAAGAGGGGTGGATGATGTTAAAATAGCTTGTGAACGGTTCTCCTCCTATATGGCTTATCCAAGAGACTTAACACTTTGTACAATACTTCAATGTCATTTGCAAATGTGCATATTGTAGGAACAGGAGGATTCAAATTGAATTGTTTTCCTTGGAGTTATAGTGGATCTGATGGGTGGAAGGTGTAAAATAGTTTGTGAACACTTCTCCTATGTGGCTTATGGGAATTCATAATGTCTATGGTCCTGCTCATGCTTTCTCCTCCATACCATGCAGTACATTAAGGGGAGGAAGTTTCATTAGGAGCACTTCCAATTTGGGGAGCTGGGGAGACATTTGTTTTTCATAGAAACAATCCATTTTTTTTATCGAGTTAAAATTGATTTGAAAGGGAGAAAACTCGTGAATGTAGAGAAAAGATGAAGTATTTGCAATTAAAGACCGAGAAATTAAGCACCGTCTCCATATTTACCTTGTCAATCAGATGAAATTAAGCCTCAGAATGGATGCCAGAAATTGACTGGCATTTAGATACTAGTCCTCTACCTTATCTACCTAATCTTGTGATCAGGCAGTGCTCAAAGTCACATCTGCCATCAGGTCGCAAAATGGCGACCTAGAAATATTTCTGGTCGCCATTTTCAAATTTCTAGTCGCCATGTTCAAAATTTCTATTCGCCATGGTAAAAGATTTTGTAAATAAGACCTACAATTTTTTTTTGAATTTGAATATCTTTCAAGAAAAAAATCAACACCCATGTATGCGTTTTGTTTGTTTTATTTTTAAACTGAATAGAAACGTGCTGTGAAACATGCTGGGTGCTAACAAGTCAAGTATTTACTCTGGCAAAAGTTGTATTGCATTGGGCCATCCTGTATATATTATAGTACGCTTTTGGGGAAGAAAACCCAGTGTTCCACACAAGGATTTGCTTTAAAGTCCCCAATAAGTGGGCCTTCACTGTTTATGCGAATAAGAGCTTCTACTTTTGTTGGATCTTTTGCTGAACAGTCAATACCAGCATCAATAAGAACACTACATCCCGAGTTTGTAATTGTCTTTGAAAATTAGTAGCAACAGTTGCCCCGCTCGACTTACTGCTAATAATGCAGCCACGGACAACAACATGTCTCTTACTGTTACCGTGAATAGTCACACTTCGATGTACACCAGGTCGAGGATGAAATCGGACAATGGGTGTCCAGAAATGGTGGACGTTGCTGGCTGATTGGCCTCACAAATTCTGCAAAACATTTTGCAATCTCTGTATATCAACCACGAAAATTTCTTCAGCCATTAGGACTGGGGTTCTTCCTTTACTTTTGCATTTTTCTTTAGACACAGCTATGTCATCTTTAAATGCAGAACTTTCTCCGTGTGATTCTTGAATTTCTTCATTACATGTACTAGGCTGAGACTTCTACTTTTTACTACTGATAAATCCAAAGTGCTTTAACCCATGTTTTCCCACCATCTTGATTGCTTTCAAATGCTGTTTTGATTGAGACTGAAAATATTTATTCAGACTTCTGATCCCGATTACAAAATTTTACTGGATGCCCAAATTTTCTCACTCGCAAAAATGTGACTTAAATATAATCTCTAGTCGATTTTCTGGTTGCAAATGTGACCGTTTTACTCGCAACTTGGAGCACCGTCAGGGTGTCAAGTTGTTAAAATCATGGCCACCAGGGGTAGGATGGGGCCCACAATAGGGGTTCCAGGTTCTACATACAAATATATAGAGAGAATCTTTAAAAATCTTCTCAAGAACCATTGGGTCAAAGACTTGAAAGCTTCCTGACATAGTGCAGATTCAAGTTTGTAAAAATCATGGCCCCTGGGGATAGGTTTGGGCCACAATAGGGATCAAAGTTTTACATGCAAATGTAATGGGAAAATCTAAATTCATACTTAGGAATAGCAGAAAAGGATGTGCAAAAAATGGTGAATTTCAATCAAAACCCAGGGTTATGACTTTAGGATGAGTCCAAATAAGTCATATCTTTTGAAGTTTTAATGTTAATATACCTATTATTTAAAGCCTTTCATCAGTGTATGCACATTTGAAGGCAGTGAAGTTTTAAGAACACATCTTGTTTTATACTGTTGCTGAACATTAGAATTTAGCTTAGATATTCAGAACAGGAATTCTTTTTTTTTTTTTTTTTTGTTGTTGTTGATAGATTTTATAGCCCATGGAAGTAGTGATTCTTTTTCACTAGTATTCAGGAGACCAATAAGGCCTGTGGGCCTCTTGTTCTACAAAAGCCTGGTTCCCAGAACTTCTTGTACATTTTATGCAGTAGCAAAATCATCTTTAGGAAGTGTCCTATAGATGTTCAATAAGGTTTTGGAATTTTCATTTTCACCCTGAGGCCCAAATGTGGGTCGAAAAACAACATTTTTTCTAAAATAGTTCCCATAACTTTTCTAACATTTTACACAGTAGCCAAATCATCTTTTGGGAGATGATTGGTGGTGTCCTGTAGATGTGTAATAGGGATTAGGGTTTTGTAATTTTCATTTTTCGCCTTGGGGCTCAAATGGGGTTCGAAAATGACATTTTTCTATAAAAACCCTGTTCCCAGAACTCTTATATTTTACGCAGTAGCCAAATAATCTTTTGGGAGATGATTGCTGGTGTCCTTTAGATGAGCAATGGTATTTTTTCTTTTTTTTGTACCGAATTACTTCAAAGCAGATGAATTAGTTTTTAAAGTTATTAACTTTCCGTTAATTACATGCTTGAAAACATTTGTATGAAAAAGAAAGCAATGAGAAGATTATTTAAAAAGTAAATATAGTGGGAACCAATACATTTGTTACTTGTTAAGTGTTAGGCCCATGAGGGGAATCCCAACATCATTGGGGAATCCCAATTAGTAAACTTTCAGAGGAATTAACTCTTTTTAGGGACCGTCATCCATACGAGTCTTGATTAGCTGAAGCATTTAGTGAAGGTTTCATGTTGATACCATTTACACTTTCTGAGATGTTCACTTTGATATATGTTTGAAATGCTGGATTAGTAATTATGTCTTTGAATATGAATTTTGACAGCTCTGTTGAAGTCTACAAACCTCCATTGCTGAAGCTGATATGTGTTGTTCACATCCATCACAAACTAGTCAATAGCATTCAGTGGCACCCTACACACAATATAGACACCACCTCAGGTCAGAAGTTCTACATTGCCACTGGTTCTAATGAGGCCACCATCCAAGTGGTGGACTTGTCTTCAGTGCTGGGTAGGTTATTCAGATGTAGATGTGATGACTTATCAATATTAATGGATTAAAGTACATATACTGTCTTTATTTCCACTAAATAAATATAATTTATTAGTCCCCTACCGATGAAGTCGAAGGGGACTTTGGGTTTGCGCTCCGTATGTCTGTCTGTCCGTCAGTCCAGTTTTCCGCACTTTTTTTCTATGTTCTTGCAGATATTTATTTTATATTTGGTACATTGCTTTGCCATAACAAGTTACAGATCAAGTTCGAATTATGTCTCGGTCCGTAGATTTTTAGCTCAAGTGAGCTTTTCTGATCACCCATATTCCGGCGTCCGTCCGTCTGTAAACTTTTAACATTTTTGACTTCTTCTCAAAAACCACTTTGCCAATTTCAACCAAAGTTGGCACAAAGCATCCTTAGGTAAAGGGAATTCTAATTTGCTAAAATAAAGGGCAGGCCACCTTCCAAGGGGAGATAATCAAGAAAAGGTAAAAATAGAGTAGGGTCATTAAAAAATCTTCTCAAGAACCACTGGGCCAGAAAAGATGAAATTTATAGATAAACTTTATTAGGTAGTGCAGATTCTAAATTGTTAAAATCATGGCCCCCGGGGGTTGGATGGGGTCACAATAGGGGATCAAAGTTTTACATACAAATATATAGGAACAATCTTTAAAAATCTTCTTCTCAAGAACCACTAAGCCAGAAAAGCTGAGATTTATATGAAAGCTTCCTGACATAATGCAGATTCAAGTTTGTTCAAATCATGGCCCCTGGGGGTAGGATGGGGCCAAAAGGGGGGATCAAAGTTTTTCATACAAATATATAGGGAAAATCTTTAAAAATCTTCTTCTCAAAAACCATTTGGCCAAAGAAGTTCACATTTACATGAAAGCTTTCTGACATAGTGTAGATTCAAGTTGGCAAAAACCATGACCTCCAGGGGTAGGTTGGGGCCATAATAGGGACTACAGTTTTACATGCAAATATATCTGGAAAGTCTTCAGATATGGACCAAGGTGAGTCAGGTGAGCGATGTGGCTCATGGGCCTCTTGTTCACTTAGTTATGGCCCTTGGACTTAGAAAAATACCATAGCATGAATTATCAGGTTTCCGGACTTTTTTTTGTTGTGCTTGCAGATATTCATTGGATGTTTGGTACATCACTTTGCCATAACAAGTTACAGATCAAGTTTGAATTTCATCTTGGTCCGTTGATTTTTCATGTAGTTATGGCCCTTGGACTTAGAAAAATAGCATGGATTATCAGTTTTCCGGACTTTTTTTATGTGCTTGCAGATATTCATTTGATATTTAGTACATTGCTTTGCCATAAAAAGTTACAGATCAAGTTCGAATTTCGTCTCAGTCCGTTGATTTTTCATTAAGTTATGGCTCTTAGACTTAGAAAAATAGCATGAATTATCAGTTTTCCGGACTTTTTTTTATGTGCTTGCAGATATTCATTTGATATTTGTTACATCACTTTGCCATAACAAGTTACAGATGAAATTTGAATTTCATCTTGGTCCGTTGATTTTTCATGTAGTTATGGCCCTTGGACTTAGAAAAATAGCATGAATTGTCAGTTTTCCGGACTGTTTTTGGTTGTGCTTGCAGATATTCATTTGATATTTGGTACATTGCTTTGCCATAACAGGTTACAGATCAAATTCGAATTTCGTCTCGATCTGTTGATTTTTCATTAAGTTATGGCTCTTAGACTTAGAAAAATAGCATGAATTATCAGTTTTCCGGACTTTTTTTTATGTGCTTGCAGATATTCATTTGATATTTGTTACATTGCTTTGCCATAACAGGTTACAGATCAAGTTCGAATTTTGTCTCGGTCCGTTGATTTTTCATTAAGTTATGGCCCTTGGACTTAGAAAAATAGCGTGAATTGTCAGTTTTCCGGACTTTTTAGCTCACCTGAACCGAAGGTTCAAGTGAGCTTTTCTGTCTGTCTGTCTGTCCGTCCATCTGTCTGTTAAACTTTTCACATTTTCGACTTCTTCTCCAGAACCACTGGGCCAATTTCAACCAAACATGGCCAAAAGCATCCTTGGGTGAAGGGCTTTCAAGTTTGTTCAAATGAAGGGCCATGTCTCTTTCAAAGGGGAGATAATCACAAAAATGCAAAAATAGGGTGGAGTCATTTAAAAATCTTCTTCTCAAGAACGACTGTGCCAGAAGAGCTGAAATTTACCTGAAAGCTTCCTGACATAATGCAGATTCAAGTTTGTTCAAATCATGGCCCCCGGGGGTAGGATGGGGCCCACAAGGGGGAATCAAAGTTTTACATACAAATATATAGGGAAAAACTTTAAAAATCTTCTTCTCAAGAACCACTAAGCCAGAAAAGCTGAGATTTACATATGAAAGCTTCCTGACATAATGCAGATTCAAGTTTGTTCAAATCATGGCCCCCGGGGGTAGGATGGGGCCACAAGGGGGGGGGGGGGTCAAAGTTTTACATACAAATATATAGGGAAAAACTTTAAAAATCTTCTTCTCAAGAACCACTAAGCCAGAAAAGCTGAGATTTACATATGAAAGCTTCCTGACATAATGCAGATTCAAGTTTGTTCAAATCATGGGCTCCGGGGGTTGGATGGGGCCACAATAGGGGATCAAAGTTTTACATACAAATATAGAGGAAAAATCTTCTTCTCAAGAACCACTGAGCCAGAAAAGCTGATTTTTACATGAAAACCTTCTGACATAGTGCAGATTCAAGTTTGTTCAAATCATGGCCCTCGGGGGTAGGAAGGGGCCACAAGGGGGGGATCAAAGTTTTACATAAATATATATAGTTAAAATCTTTTTCTCAATAACCACTGAGTCAGAAAAGCTGATATTTACAAGAAAACTTTCTGACATAGTGCAGATTCAAGTTTGTTCAAATCATGGCCCCCGGGGGGTAGGATGGGGCCACAAGTGGGGGGGGGGGGGTCAAAGTTTTACATACAAATATAGGAAAAATCTTTAAAAATCTTCTTCTCAAGAACCATTGGGCCAAAGAAGTTGACATTTACATGAAAGCTTTCTGACATAATGTAGATTCAAGTTTGCAAAGGGTAGTTTGGGCCATAATAGGGACTAAGGTTTTACATACAAATATATATGGAAAGTCTTCAGATATGGACCAAGGTGACTCAAGTGAGCGATGTGGCCCATGGGCCTCTTGTTACATTTTCAACTTCTTCTCCAGAACCACTGGGCCAATTTCAACCAAAGTTGGTCAAAAGCATCCTTGGGTGAAGGGCTTTCAAGTTTGTTCAAATGAAGGGCCAAGTCCCTTTCAAAGGGGAGATAATCACAAAAATGCAAAAATAGGGTGGGGTCATTTAAAAATCTTCTTCTCAAGAACCACTGTGCCAGAAGAGCTGAAATTTACCTGAAAGCTTCCTGACATAATGCAGATTCAAGTTTGTTCAAATCATGGCCCCCGGGGGTAGGATGGGGCCACAAGGGGGGGGGGGGGGTCAAAGTTTTACATACAAATATATAGGGAAAATCTTTAAAAATCTTCTTCTCAAGAACCACTAAGCCAGAAAAGCTGAGATTTACATGAAAGCTTCCTGACATAATGCAGATTCAAGTTTGTTCAAATAATGGGCCCCGGGGGGTTGGATGGGGCCACAATAGGGGATCAAAGTTTTACATACAAATATATAGGAAAAATCTTCTTCTGAAGAACCACTGAGCCAGAAAAGCTGATTTTTACATGAAAACTTTCTGACATAGTGCAGATTCAAGTTTGTTCAAATCATGGCCCCCGGAGGTAGGATGGGGCTACAAGGGTGGATGAAAGTTTTACTTACAAATATATAGGGAAAAAATTTAAAAATCTTCTTCTAAAGAACCACTAAGCCAGAAAAGCTGAGATTTACATGAAAGCTTCCTGACATAATGCAGATTCAAGTTTGTTCAAATCATGGCCTCCGGGGGTAGGATGGGGCCACAAGGGGGAATCAAAGTTTTACATACAAATATATAGGAAAAATCTTTAAAAATCTTCTTCTCACGAACCACTGAGCCAGAAAAGATGATTTTAAAATGAAAGCTTTCTGACATAGTGCAGATTCAAGTTTGTTCAAATCATGGCCCCCGGGGGTAGGAAGGGTCCACAAGGGGGATCAAAGTTTTACATACAAATATATAGTTAAAATCTTCTTCTCAATAACCACTGAGTCAGAAAAGCTGATATTTACAAGAAAACTTTCTGACAGTGCAGAATCAAGTTTTTTCAAATCATGGCCCCCAGGGGGTTGGATGGGGCCACAAGTAGGGGGGGGGGAGGTCAAAGTTTTACATACCAATATAGGGAAAATCTTTAAAAAAATCTTCTTCTCAAGAACCATTGGGCCAAAGAAGTTAACATTTACATGAAAGCTTTCTGCTGTAGTGTAGATTCAAGTTTGCAAAAATCGTGGCCTCAAGGGGTAGTTGGGACCATAATAGAGACTAAGGTTTTACATGCAAATATATTTGGAAAGTCTTCAGATATGGGCCAAGGTGACTCAGGTGAGTGATGTTACCCATGGGCCTCTTGTTTTGGTTGTGCTTGCAGATATTCATTTGATATTTGGTACATTGCTTTTGCCGTAACAAGTTACAGATCAAGTTTGAATTTCGTCTCGGTCTATTGATTTTTCACTGATCACATTTTTCCGTCGTCCGTCTGTCTGTACGTCTTGTAAACTTTTCACATTTTTGACTTCTTCTACAGAACCACTAGGCCAAAATAAACCAAACTTGCCCCAAACATCCTTGGGTGAAGGGGATTCAGATTTGTTCAAATGAAGGGGTATGCCCTTTTTCAAGGGGAGATAATTAAGAATATGTGAAATTTTGGTGGCATCTTGTAAAATTCTTCTTCTCAAGAACCACTGGGCCAGAAAATATGAAATTTATAGATAAGCTTTATTAGGTAGTGCAGATTCTAAATTGTTAAAATCATGGCCCCCGGGGGTCGGATGGGGCCACAATAGGGGATCAAAGTTTTACATACAAATATATAGGAAAAATCTTTAAAAATCTTCCTCTCAAGAACCACTGAGCCAGAAAAGCTGAGATTTATATGAAAGCTTCCTGATATAGTGCAGATTCTAAATTGTTAAAATCCTGGCCCTCGGGGGTCGGATAGGGCCGCAATAGGGGATCAAAGTTTTACATACAAATATATAGGAAAAATCTTTAAATATCTTCTTCTCAAGAACCATTAGGCCGAAGAAGTTCACATTTACATGAAAGCTTTCTGACATAGTGTAGATTCAAGTTTGCAAAAACTATGGCTTCCAGGGGTAGATTGGGGCCATAATAAGGACTACGGTTTTACATGCAAACATATATGGAAAGTCTTCTGATATGGACCAAGGTGACTCAGGTGAGTGATGTGGCACATGGGCCTCTTGTTTTATGTGCTTGCAGATATTCATTTGATATTTGGTACATTTCTTTGCCATAACAAGTTACAGATCAAGTTCGAATTCCATCTTGGTCCGTTGATTTTTCACTAAGTTATGGTCCTTGGACTTAGAAAAATAGCATGAATTGTCAGTTTTCCTAACTTTTGTTGTTGTGCTTACAAATATTCATTTGATATTCTGTACACCATGATGATTGCTTTGCCATAACAAGTTACAGATTGATTTTTAAGTTTTCTTTGTCTAGTCTTTGTACATGAGAAGTATTTGATTTCCAACCACTCCTATCCTGGTTTCCCAATCTTCCCTTTTACCATAACTTTAGTCTCATAATGAACTTCGAATACTGTTGAGGTAGAATAATTTTTTCCTCTGGTAGGGGACTATGTGTTGCTATGCAATACTCTCAGAATGCTTGTTTAATCAGTAACCAAAGAAAATGTATTTGTTGACACCTTTTTAAAGATGTCAGATATACATATACAGAGGTATTTTCAGCTTGCTCCACTTATATTGAAGTCGCTTATTTTGAAATATCGCTTATTTTGAAGTAAAACAAAATTCCCAGTCTCAGTCTCTTATTTTCTTGCCATTAAATTGAAATCACTTATATTGAAATATCCTTTATTTTGAATAAATCATAAATCATAAAAAGTTATAAATCAATAATCAGTCCCTTGAGTAGATAATGTATTGTTTTTATAAGGGCTATATTGAAGTCACCTGTGATTGTAGTTGTCCAGGTTGGTGGCTTCATTATTACACAGGTATAGGTGTTAGTTGATTGGCTTCCCATGGATTACTTTTAATTGTGTGTTTTTATAGGAATAAAATAACAGTGGGGTATAATCACTTCTTAACTGCTTGTCAAATTTGACCTCCCCACAAAAAAGGAAAACTTTATCATTGGACATCAAATACAAATTAATAACTGCAAGAGGTATAAGGATTTGAAGTCAAAATCTGAAATGACAATTTCAAACACCTTACTGCTGTCACAGTGCATTAAAAATAGTTTGTGCAAGACAGGGTTCACATTAAAATCTCCAAGTATTTAGTCTATAACATCTGACGCGGACAACGACAATGTCTTGAAAGACATCATGATGCCACTTGCTTATGTTAATGTACTTTATTTAAAAAAAAACCCAATGGTTCTGAAATTTTGATGGTACTAACCTAGACATACATGTGTGTCAAATGTTTTCACAGCGATCGTTTCAAAGGAAGAACTTCCGATATTATATACATGTACGTACTGCAAGGGAACTATTGGTGATGTGAGCAAAAACGAAATTCTGGATGTAAATGTGACGTACAATCAACCTCGAAATTGTATGTGTAAATTTAATAATAATAAAAAAAGATGATGTACAGACGCTACCTAAAGTAGATGGCGAAATTTTTGTAGACAGTGGAACTGAAATATTCATTCTTGGTCAGCTCAATATGAAACAAAAGTTAACAAAACTCACATATTTTTTTAAAAATAAAAATTTTCAGTGGACTAAATTCAATCAATTATCTATATGTTGTAAATTGTGTAATGTAATAAATTCATATTTCTGCTTTCGTAATCGGGATCGAGATGCCAAAATGAAGCCTCCGATATGGTCGACATTTCCGATTTCGCTTATTTTGAACTTCCGTTATATTGAAAGAAAAAGTTTTAATATATCCGGAGTAAGCTGTATCATCATCAGAAATGTGCACATTTTCATTAAACAACATTAAGTACATAAAACTGGATTAAAATGACGAAATTTTGATTTGAACAGTTTCAAAAAAACTTTGCTTTTATAAATGTCTTAAAGTTAATTGTAGATATTAGAGCATCATTTTATGATAGATATACACTAGAGAAAATACCAGCAGAGGAGTTATATTGCTCAAGATGACATTTTTTAAATACATGTATAAATGTAGAAAAATATTCCTGCTTTTTCAATATGGAATAGTTTACCCAATATTTTATTTATATTAGATCCTTATATACCCAGTGAATAAAATTGCTCCAAAAGATATTCTTCTACCATGCACAAAGTTTGATTAAAATAAGATTTTACATTGACATCACATCAGGGTGGTTTTACCTTAACAATTGTTCACTATCAATGCAAAGTAACATATTTAACAATAGTCTAATTTGACTAATGTTGACAAGAGCTGTAATATCAGTTTCCAAGCATTTGTTACCTGGATTGTAATTCTGGAAAATTATATTTTCTTACATTAGCAGAACTGTCTATAATTGGCAAAATTGTTGATTTTGAAAGTAGAATATTCTGAAATTGCCAAATATGGTTTTTAAAGGGAAAGTTCTTGAGATCGGTGATGAAGCGGTGTTGATTTCTGAGGCCAAATACACACTATTTGGACACAGTAACAGAATTATAGGACTTCAGTGGAGTCCACACGATGACAACAGATTGGTTTCCGTTTCATTTGATGGAACTGCGAGGGTAAGTTTAAAGTGCCTTGGAGTTTTTATGGCCAAAATAATGAATATACCATTTATTGAGAGCTTTTAGAATATCTTTCAAGTATATTTTTGTGGGACTTTTGTATAGTATATGGAATCATATAACAATTATTCCATAAAAGGTGCAATAATTCTATTCAACTTCACCCTGAGATAATGTTGATAATTAGTGTTACCCTGTGCCTTTTATCAGTGCAGCATACATAGTTTACCATGAAAAATTTTTGGTGATCAAAAGTGAAAGTAGGTTTTGATTTTGATGTCTGTGTTATTTAAAAGATCAATTCAGGGTAACAAAAGAAAAATCCTATTAGTCTGGATGTGTCTTTACAAACAGCTCACCCATAATCGTTCTAGATTGTCATCTAAGGCTAAGTAAATGTAATTGATTGTTTTTCATTGCCTTAAATGTATGTGAATATAGATGTAAACTTTAATAGTCTAACCTCTTACAATGATGTACTAGCATGATGCATGTATTGTTTACACATTTTGAGCTCTATGTGATATCTCATATTATACATTCGTCCAAGTATTGTGGTATGGCAATCCTGTCCCGCTTCATTTGTGACTCATAACTTAAATACTATGAGACATAGAATCCTCAAAGTTTGTCAGCTGATACATCTTGGGTAGAGGGTGGGTCACACTTTAAAGTTAGGTCACTGTGACCTTTGATTAACACGATATGGCCAAATATGGCAAAGTCATGTCCGACTGGACAATTATTTAGTTTAGAATCATCTCCATATGAGTGAAAAATTCTCGAGAGGGATGTTAAACAAGATACAATCAATCAAACTTTGTCAGTTATTGCATCTTTAGTAGAAGGTGTGGCACATTCTAAATCAAGGTCACTGTGACCTATAATCAAGACGATATGGCCATATATTGTATAACCCTTTTTTGCTCATGTAGATTTGAGTCTTAGAATCACCAAACTTTGTCAATTTGTTCATCTGTAGAGAAATGTAAATTGCAGCTTAAAATCAGGTCATTAAAACTTTTAAAATGGTAAGTATAAAGAAACTGTTTGAAGGGAGGTAATCCCTACATATGAAAGAGAGTAATGCAGTATTCAGTAATTATTTCATCAAGAACTACACATTTTTTCATAAAATGTAGCTATATAACAATTAATATGAATAATTATTGTGTTTTTAACATTAATGATAGAAATATATGCAATATTATACAGCAAAATTTGTTCCCGTGGGGATCCGGGTTGGAATAGGTCCTCAGTACCCCTTGCTTGTCGTAGAAGGCTACTAAATGGGGTGGATGAGACCGCAAAAACCGAGGTACTGAGTCACAGTAGGTGTGGCACGATAAAGATCCCTCCCTGCTCAACGAGGGGCCTCCATGGCTGAGTGGTTAGAGCATCACACTCAAAATCACACGGCTTCTCACCAGTCGGCACGGGTTCGAATCCCGCTCGTGCCGTTAAGTGAGAAAGTTTCCCAGTTTACTTTCAGAAGGTCGGTGGTCTCTTCCTAGGTACATTGTATCTGGGTTCTCTCTTCCACCAATAAAAACTGGGCGCCACCAGATAACTGAAAAATTATTTAGTGTGGTGGAAAACAGCAACCTCCCTGACATAGGCGCTGAGCATAGGCTGAAATTTTGCAGCCCTTCACCGGCAGTGGTGATTTCTCCATATGAGTGAAATATTTTCTAGAGGGACGTTAAATAATATTCAGTCAATCAACATACTCCAAAATTTGAAAAGACTTAACATACACAACACACAACAGATAGGAATTGTCTCATGGAAATAATGATCTAAGCCATGGTGTTTCATGGCATTTTGATTACAGCCAAATTCTGTTCATTTAATTTCTAGGGTGAATTGAGGATCACGAGTCTATTTCTGGCATCAAAATTTTTTTCTGCTGCCATTTCCGACATGGTTGCTGATTAAGGTTACCCGTTAGGGTTACTGGTTAGGGTTAGGGTTGCTGATTAGGGTTACACGTTAGGGCTACAGCTGGGGCTAGGGTTGATAATTGAGGTTTTTGGGGACATTTGAGTTGGCATTCCAACACAGTTATAGCTTGTTATGGTATGGTTGCTTTTGAATTGTAAATAACCCATATTTTTCACTATGGAACAAGTATTCTTAATGAAATGTTGATCCTTTTCAATATTGCCAAGGGGGGGGGGGGGGGGGGGGGGGGGGGATATATGTTTGTAAAACATTTTTGGTTTTGAAAATATGATTAATAGCTGATATAAGGTTCTTCAAAAAAAAGTTTTTAAATTCCACAGTGAAACCATCACTTTCTAGTGATATGTTATTTTTCTCATTTTTTAGAACTGTATGAATATATTTCACCATCTTATCATCCAGAGAATTTCAAGTCTTGTCTAGACTAAAATTTCAGTGATATCATACAAATTAATATCCAAGAGATATGAATCTTTACAGACATTAAAGACTCTGACGTGATAAAGAATATCCGATTAGTCATATATAACCTGATCTTTTGTGTTTCTATCTTTTTGATAGTTTTGTTTAAAAAATTATGAGGTTGTAAATAACAAATTTTCTTTGTACCTCAAGGTCTGGGAGGTAAATACAGGACAGACAATTGCCAGTTACCATGGCCACAGAGGTCGTCTTCTGTGTGTGCAATGGAGTGGATCTGATCCTGATGTAGTTTTTACGGGTGGAGAAGACTTCACATTCCACAAGTGGAGAATTTCGAAAAATCCACATTCAGTAGAAGATGATGGTATGTTCATAATTTGAAAAATATATACAGTACGGCCAATGTGGATCCCATATTAGACCGCGCTCCCCCCGCAGTGTGTTAATCCTTCACACGTTATCCCGCAGCAGGATTTCACCCCCACGGTGTGAAGCACCATTGTTAACCTGTTAGGGCAAACTACCTGTACAATAGCTATTTTATTTGTTGGCAGAAAATGAGTACAGCTTGCTTATCGTCAGCTTTCTAGCATTACATATTGGTATATTAAATAAATTATTTGAAAAAAAATAGAATCAGGGACCTATATTGGTCCCTACTAAAACCAGATATACTTAGGATTTAGCATATTTAAAACATATCCATTTTTTTTATTCGAAAATTCTTTTCAGATCGCCTGTTGTCTGTCTGTAAACTTTTTACATTTTTTACTTCTTCTCCAGAACCACTGGGCCAATTTCAACCACACTTGGCAAAAAGCATCTTTAGGTGAAAGGCTTTGAAGCCATTCCCCCCTTTAAAGGGGAGATAATCACAAAAATGCAAAAATAGGGTGGGGTCATTTAAAGAACCACTTGGCCAGAAGAGTTGAAATTTACATGAGAGCTTCCTGACCTAGTGCAGATTCAATTTTGTCAAAATCATAACCCTGGGGGTAGGGTGGGGCCACAATAAGGAATCAAAGTTTTACATGCAAATATAAAGGAAATCTTTAAAAATCTTCTTCTCAAGAACCACTGGGCCAGGAAAGTAGAAATTTACATGACAGCTTCCTGACATAGTTCAGATTCAAGTTTGTAAAAATCATGGCCACTGGGGGTAGGATGGGGCCACAATAGGGGATCAAAGTTTTACATACAAATATATAGGGAAAATCTTTTAAAAATGTTCTTCTCAAGAACCACTGGGCTGGGAAAGTACAAAATTACATGAAAGCTTCTTGATATAGTGCAGATTCAAGTTTGTTCAAATCATGGCCCCTGGAGTAGGTTGGGTCCACAATAGGGAATAAAGTTTATATAGAAATATATAGAGAAAATCTTTAAAAATCTTCTTCTCAAGAACCATTGGGCCAAAGAAGTTGAAATTTACATGAAAGCTTTCTGACATAGTGCAGATTCAAGCTTGTGAAAATCATGGCCTCCAGGGGTAGGTCGGGGCCACAATAGGGACTAAGGTTTTGCATGCAAATATATAGTGAAAGTCTTCAAATAAGGGTCAAGGTGACTCAGGTGAGTGATGTGGCCCATGGGCTTCTTGTTTGTTGTGCTTGCAGATATTTGTTTGATATTTGGTATATTGCTTTGCCTTAACAAGTTACAGATCAAGGTTGAATTTCATCTCGGTCCGTTGATTTTCACTAAGTTATGGCACTTGTACTTAGAAAAAATCCAAGTTTCTTATTTCTGTAGAGTACTACACTCATTAAAACTTCTAGCATAGTAATACAACAATATACAGTGGAACCCGGTTATTACGTTCCCCCTTTAATACGTTAGTCCACATATTACGTTGTAATTTCAAAGCACAAAACCATTTCTTAACAAACCTATATAAAATAGACCTCGTTATTACGTTGTCCTAAGATGCCGGGACTCGGTATTAAGTTGTAAAAATTCCGACAAAAACGTAATAAACCCCTAATTATTCAATAATGATTCTCAAAATAATAAGCCATTCACACCTTGACTGCCTGACGCAGTCACCACGTAAATTTCCTGGTCTGTTTGGGGATTAGAGATGCTTGAATGATCACGCTTCGATAGATCTAGCGACATCAGTACAGGTGAATACCCCGTATCGAAGCCAGTGATAAACAATTAAATAATGTTTATTTAGACATTGTACTCTATGAAATTTACTTCATTTTTCATATTTTGATAATCGAAGAAATAATTTCTCAACCACCTGAGTGTTCAGCTTAGTGTGATTACCTTCGCTATTAAAACTCTATTTACGGACAGCTTTGGTACCAAACATGAAAGACAAGATTTATCGTAGCAATGTTAAAACCGCTTGGGTAACTGCTTGGACATAGGGGACTAAAGGTGTTCAATTAAAAAATTGTCCGTTGTTTGGACATGCAGCTTGGGTGATCGTAAATCTCGTCCATACATGCACCAATCAAACTGTCCTGTGTTATCGGCCGATTCGTGCACGGCATTTACCTTAGCTGCAGAACTGTAGCTCTTCGAAAAAAATTATGTTGACAGACCGGTCTGTCAACATAATTTTTTTCGGAGAGCTACAGTTCTGCAGCTACATTTACCTCAGTGAATATTCTAAAATTCCTTGATGCGCACGTTATTTTAGTGCCATCATTTAGCGTTATAAATGAAATCTTCATGCATCATTATATTTGTTTTTTTATGTGGATTGCGCTTAAATTGTTCTCCGTGTTTATCGTTGGTGAGAAAAGTGTGTAAGTGTTGGGTATCGTGTGCGTTTTGTGTCTATAGTTTTGTTGTTTTTGGTTGAGATTTTTTGTATTGTGTTGTGTATTGTGTAATTAGAGAACTTAATAAAACGATGTTTTTTTAATTTTTTTTAATACGAATGTTGAATACGAACTGGAACGAGTTATTGGTAGAAATTTACATGAACGCATTGTTTTAAAGTTGAACAAAATGGCGGTCCAAACGAATGCAGAAAAGCAACGTTTATCAAAACATCCTTCTGTATCCTACACCAGAAATAAAGAAAAGGGATAAGAACATGAAGAATTACAGACATTAAAGATAAGATGTAAATAAAACAAAGTATCATAGTCTTTTAAACAAAGAAACAGTAAAGATATATTGACACACCCCTTCACGGAGTACCACGGATGATATACAATTTCCAAATGATATTTTTAATGGATTTCACTGGGAACGTTTATTACGTTGCCCCCGGTATTACGTTATTTTATCGTGACAAAATGGAAAACGTAATAACGGGGTTCCACTGTAGCTAAATTATTCGTTATCACCTACATTTCACAGTTCATGAACTTGATTGGTTAAAGACTTAAACCTAATTTTAAATTTGTCTTTTTTCCTGCTCTAGTCTTTGTACCTGAATAATAGCTGATTTCCAACCATTCCCATCCTGGTTCCCCAATTTTCCCCTTAATCTACATAATGAACTTTGGATATTGTTGTGGTCCAGTAATTTTGCAACAGGTAGGGGGCTATGTATTGCCATGCATTACTCCCAGAATGCTTGTTAAATGTGTGAACAATAGAACATTTTTAACTTTCTCTTGATAAGTACCTTTCCAATTCCTTTCAATTTTGGTATGAAGCATCTTTGGGACATAAAGAAGTAGGTACGGTTTAGGCCTAATTCTGCCCGGCCATTATGGGGAAAATTAAATTCGCGTCCCTGATATTTTGTTGTCTATTTTCTGAAAGAGCACTCCGTATCTATTCTTAAAAGCATATTAAAATCAACTCATGTATGCGCATGCGTAGTACACAATCGAACAAAGTAAGGGTTATGAAGCAATTTATGGATTTTTCATAGGTTTTGTATAGATAAATCAGTGAAATTGAACACCTCTTCCCCCGTCGCCCGGGACAATTTTTATATGAATTAAAAATTTCGGAGAAATTTGACAATTCCTCTCAGTTTCATTCCGGGCGACGATGGAAGAAGGGTTAAAATATCACTTTAAAGATGTTTACAAATTCGCCATCGTGACGTGATTTGCGGTAATCAATGCAGACATCTTAGCAACGGAAGAGGATATAAGAATTATTTGGGTATTAAATTGATTCCAAAATAATATTTGTTAGTGTTAATTATTATCTATTGTCATTTATTGAAATAATGATAATAAATTCCGGATAAATTAAAGCCAATCGTATGTACCGGATGCCATTTTGGTCGTTATGGTTAGTGTAAACAGAATGGGGTATACCTAGGAGCAACAGATGCTTCGTGAGAATTCTCATTAAATACCAGGTAAGTCGCATTGAAGTAATTTATATAATGATCAATGGTTCTTTATATAAACAATATTGATGGTGAAAATTTTAAAGCATTATATTTCACCATGCGTGCATACTTTACTTGATAACGTGAAACTTCCTTGGTACGATGAACAGCAGACGGCAATATAAATCAGTGACGTATATTCCCCAAACAACGAAATAGTTTTGTAACCATTGCATGCAATAATTACAAATATAGATCATCTTTTAAAGACACTTTTAAAAGGTCTCTTTAATCTGTATCTATGAAGCATTTGCCCCCCCCCCCCCTACCCCTCCCCTGTCAATTGTAGTCAATAGATAGGAAATAATACATATCATTTCTCTATAAGACAATTTTTGATCCGTGTCATTTTCTTTTATTTGTGTGTGTGTGTTTGTTGTTTTTTCTTTCTTCTATATATCTATACCTATGAAACATTGCCCCCTCCCCCCTCCTCCCTGTTAACTTATAGTCAATATACATATAATTCACTTAGTAGATAGAGGACTCCGTGGCCGAGTGGTTAGAGCGTAGCGCTCTACAACCTTTAACACCTCACCTCCATCGGCGCGGGTTCGAAACCCGTGCGTGAGGGTGTATTTTTTTCCTCTTCTATTTATCTGTACCTATGAAACATTTTTATTTTTTTTCTATTATCATATATATATATATATATATATATATATATATACATATAACTACATACAGTATATATATATATATATATATATATATATATATACAATAATAAAAGTTAAGAAACACAAAACTCATTTCACTGTTAGCACTTTCGGCTTTACTGCCTCTTCAGACAGCTATGTAAACGTTTTGTTCTTTTTGCAAACTACATATGTATATATGTATATATATATATATATATATATAAATCACTAAATAATCACAACTAGGTACTGAAAATTTTCGCCCCAGCCCGGGGTCGAACCAGCGACGTACGGCACCCACCGCCTAGCAAGATTGTCAAACCAGTGCGTAAGTCCAATCGGCCATATATATATATATATATATATATATATATATATATATATATATATAATTTTTTTTTTTTAGATTTGTAGGCTACTTCTTAGATATACCCTTTTCTTTTTAAAAGCGGCAAGGAAGGCATTTTGCTACATATGTTTTACTCCTATTGTTAAAAGAATTTTATGTGCTTTTGCCCAAACATTAAAACCGTAAATCGGATAGGAGAGGGGGAAAGGGGGGAGGGAAGGGGGCAAAGGTTAATCCTTCAATGCATTCATTTCACCACTTCAAATTTCATATCAAGTACCTTTCTCTGTCACTTTAAAAAAGAAGGGCAGCCAATAAATTGAACTTTGCATGTAAAACTACATACAGTATATATATAAATAATGTACTTCATCAAAAAGGGACCCCCCCCCCCCCCCCCCCCCCGCCGGATTTTATATAAAAATATATTTTATATAAAAAGTGCAAGTCTATGAAGTATTATAATTGTACTAATGTACTTGTTTGTTTTAAAGGATGGATGGAAGGCAATATAGATGTTGTTTATGTAACAAGAAGACGACTCCAGACGAACGACGTCCCGTTGGTTTGTTTCTGTCCACATTAAGGAAACACTTTTCTTTAGATGTGGAAGAAACAGACCGTATTTGCAACAAATGTCGACATAAGTGTCGGAATATAAAGGAGTCCAATACAAGACAACCTATGCTTCTTAGACCAGCCACCGAAGACGAAAAAAAAGACCCCACATTTCAGTCTCCAAAACAGAAGCGCACAAAGTCTCCATTTTCAAGTCCTCCGACTATTCCCTTGTCTATCCCATCATCATCGCAGAGCCATGGCTACTGCTTTGTTTGCAAGAAACCAGGACCGAAGCTTGTCACAGTTTCACATCATGTTCGGATGTTTGTGTTTATCCAGAAATAAATCATCATTCCAACTGGAGCAAGATGCTGCATACGACACCTAGACAGCGAGAAAATGAATGATGAAGCTTTACACCAAATCAGGACCAATGACAACACAACACTGAACAAAACATCCATCATTGATCTCATTAAGGTAGCTTTTTTTTCAGCTTGAAATGATAACTGTATGAACATGTATATATATTATAATTAAAATAATAGGTCAAAATCATTATTTTTTATGATGATGTTTTTTTTCTGTAGTACCTGCGTGATAAAGCATTTGAACAACAATCCAGGCTTGACTTTGATGATGATTGCAGAATGAGTGATGAAGACTATAGGGTACTGACAGGGTTTTCTCGTCTTGAATTCCATGACATTGTCTCATCAGTTGCCAGTATCAACTCATCTAGAAATCGGAGCAAGAGGACCTGCATAGGCATCCTGTTAATGAAGCTTCGATCAGCGCTTTCCAACAAAATGCTGGCTGTTCTATTTCAGATGACCAAATCTCAAGTAAGCGTTTTATGTATAATTCTTATGAAAATTGTATAAATTCATATCAAACCAACATTGATATACACATGTACTTAAAAAGGGACAAGAAATTTTCACAGGTGTTAAATTTTGCAGGTACGACGGGCTATTGTATCTGCTAGGACAGCTCTTATAAGAGACTTCGTTCCATACAACCTGGGATTTCAACACATCACACGTGAGGAGGTCATTGAAAACCACACCCGTCAACTGGCAAGAGATCTTCTGAGTGATGACATCACCTCAAACCCTGCGATCTTAGTATTGGATGGAACGTACGTTTACATTCAAAAAAGTTCCAATTTCGCATTTGCGCGGCGGTCCTACAGTATGCATAAGCACCGACCCCTTATTAAACCAATGATGGTTGTTACTACAAGTGGATACATCGTATCGGTCCTTGGACCCTATCTTGCCGACTCCAAAAATAATGATGCTAACATCCTGAAACACATGATTTGCCATAATGCTGAAGAACTTCGGAACTGGTTGCAAGAAGACGATGTGTTTGTTGTTGATCGCGGATTTAGGGATGCTCAGGATGTTCTGGAAGATCTTGGAATAAGGATGGAGATGCCAGCATTCATGACACGAGGAGACAAACAGCTGCCCACGCTTGATTCTAACAAGTCAAGAGTTGTGACAAAGGTACTTTAATGCTTTTCATATTCTCAATAAATACGAGCTGATTGTGCTCCTTTATGTCATAATCACATTTCAGCTTTAGATATGAAATACAAGGTATATGAAATAATGAAAAAAATGTTTTACTGTATGCGTAACGTTTTATTTGTCTTTCCAGGTCAGGTGGATTGTTGAAGCAGCTAATGGGCGCATTAAGCAGTGGCAGTTTTTGGCAAAAACCTTGCCAAACTCGCAAATTCCATTCATCGGTGATTATGTGAGAATTGTAGCAGCTCTTTGCAATAAGTATAGACCACCACTTAGCGTGTCATCAGAGGAGGACCAAGAAATTGCAGCGAAAATGGTTTACCTTTCACAGAGATTAAATACACTGCAGGTTAATATATACATACATCAATATCCATACCATATCCAGTGTGAAAATTCTGAAAGATACGTATATGTTTATATATTTTTTAAATTAAGAAACCTCAGTTTTATTTTGCTTATGAATTGTCGAATGTTGCTGTGTTTTACAGGAACGTGTGGAAAATGAAGGGCTTGACAGACGAGGGTTTAATTGGACAAAAGTGGATTCAGAGAATGTTACTCCAGAATTTCCAAAGTACAACGACACTGAATTGCGTCAGCTAACTCTGGGAGTGTACCAACTTCGCATGGCTAAGTCCTACACTCATGAGCACATGGACGTAGACGGTGGATTTGAAATCCTTATAAGTGACGAAATTGAAGGAATGGTGTGCGCCAAGATCCAAAGTCGCCATATATCAGCTAAACAGTACAAATGTTGGATCACTTACACCGAGGGAGATATTGATGGTTGGTATTGCAAATGCAAAGCTGGCACAAGAGTTGTAGGAATGTGCGGCCATATCACCAGCGTTATATGGTATTTATCTTTTGGACGGCATCAGGAGTCACTGAAGGGGGTAAGAAATTGGACAACATCACTTGAAGACGCATCGGACATCCATGACGTCATTGACGGTTCAGACAGTGATGGAAATGACAATGATGTGGAAGAGTGAGAGAAGGCGAGGGTGTGCTATATCTAGTCTGGGGGGTGAATGCGCGCGCGCATGCGTGTGTTTGAGAGATAGAGAGAGTGCGTGTGAGAAAGTGAATATGCGACGGAGGCTGAGAGCGTGTGTGACTGTGTATGAGAAAGATAAGATGTTTGTGAGAGAGACGGAGGGAGGAGGTATGTGTTGCTGTGTGTGTGTGTGTGTGTGTGTGTGAGAGAGAGAGAGAGAGAGAGAGAGAGAGAGAGAGAGAGAGAGAGAGATCTGTGTTTGCGTGTGTACATACACGTATATAAATGTTCTTCGTGTGTTCTTTGTGGTTCTTGTTTTTCATTAAATATTGCCGTTTTTGGTGAATATATATATGACCAGTAAAACACAATGTACAAAGCAGATACATGTAAGATTGTGAATGAATTACTATAGGATTAAACATTCTTTTTGAAGAATTTATCGATGTGTAAACTCCAGACATCAGTTTACTCACAAGCTAAATAAAAGTTTGTGAGTGAAATGTCCGGAGTTTACACATCTATAAATTCTTCAAAAAGAATATTTTAATCTTATAATTTCAATTCATTAACAATTGCAAAAAATTGAATAGTTTCACCGCACTATGTTATTTGTTTTCAGGCGTGTATGAATACATCGCGTTTTCAGATTTATTGCTGTATAAACTCTTGTTCAGCTTTATTTTTGTCCAATCAAAATAATTGTAATAAATAACATTGGAATTATAATCTTATAAGCGCAAACAGATTAATTTTATTGTTAGAATCTATGTATCTTATGCATTCCTAAAATTTTGTAGTGTAAACTTTAATACGGTATATTGCGCTTTATAAGCTAAAATCAAATCTACTATTTTGATATTCTCAAAGTTCTCGGAATATCGTTCATATCAATCAAATAAAAGTCAGGATGGAATTCCAGTGTACTCCATTTCATGAGAAATTACATAGATGACGCTACGAACTTCGTATAACATTCGGTGATTTAAATGAGAGACTCTTTAATTTTATCGCCATTTATCTTCCGAATGAACGCAACAGTTACACAGTTAATGAAAATGTAAACAAAAATAAATCTTTTCAAAATTCCTTCATACAAACGAAATTTTAAGAGAGACAATAGAACTATATAGCTGTAAGATATGATTCTATAATTATTTCATTCATCTGATGGTCTAAACATTATGCATTTGCTCCGTTTTAGCTTCACACAGTTAATCGCAACGTTGTTTTTGCCGTTGTGCATCATTCCAGATTTTACTTTCATTATCATCAAATTCAGTATCAAAACAAAACCAATAATTTCAATATATTTTGAAAGTTGATACTCTTATGTGTAGTACAATTTTTTTCCCCCCTACAATGCCGAACGTCACAAATCATTGCTTGACTATACATATATACATATAACTTTTGGGAAGAGCTTTCGTTTAAGTATAACGTCAAAATTAACGTCAAAGTGAGCGACGTCACCAATTTGATATGGGGTTTTCCGTTGAATATATTAGAGCTGTTATTGAAGATAAAGGATAACAATGGTCATATTCATAAATGGCACATTCTCAAGTACCAGATTTAGCATTTTTGTGAGTTTCCAGGACAGGGCAGATTTTGACCAAAACCGTACCTTGTCCTTTGTAAATTTCAGGACTCCTGCACTTCTGGGGCCTTTTGGGGGTGGGGCAAAGATGGACCAATTTTCAGAAATCTTCTCTACAACCTCAAATGTGTAAGAAATACTAAATATATTTTGATGTAGAGCAGGAAGTCCTCTACGAAGATTGTCAATTTTATGATACTTGGGGTAAAGGTTTTGACCCCAGGGTGGGATGAAAACTTAGTATTTTATTGTATATATGTGTAAAACATTTAAATAATATCTTCTTTAATGCTATGGATACTAAATTGAAACTAAATAGTTAATTAGAAGGAGTAGGTCAACCTTTACCAAAATTGTAAATTTCATGATTCCAGGGGGTAATGGTTTTGGTTCCAGGGTAGGGCCAAAATTATTATAGTGATTTTTGTCTTTATCATTTGAAAGGCTTCTTTATCTTTGCTTTTATGGTATAAAAGCTAACTGCATATTTAGGAAAAGCAGGAAAGAGTGTACGGTTTTGACTCTACGACAGATCCAAATTAGTCATATCGTGTTAAGGCCTTTTATTAAGTCTCCCAAACGAAGTTTGGAGACTTATTGTTTTTGCTCGGTTCTTATTCTTATTATTCTTCGCTTCTTCTTCCGCTTCTTCACCTTCCGCTTCTTTCTTGCGCCTAAAACTGTCCGACACCGTTTTTGGTAAATAGTGGATGAAAGTAATAGATATTCAAGGATATGATAGGCCAATGTATCTATATGTGCAGAAATGTTTTTGTTTTCAGATTGAAGGGGGTTAGGGTACATTTTGGGGGGATCAAATGGGGGTGGGGTTTAACAATGAATTCTATATGAAAAAAATTAATTCCAAAATTCAACAAATATTACTTGACAAATATGATAGATAGAGTCCTGGGGTCTACAGAAATAAATAGAGAATGACAGGGCCTATAAATTAGTATCAAGATCAAGTGATTACAGTGACCTTGACCTCTGACCATGAACATAAAAATGGTTATAACTTTGAAACCAGGACTAATAGTGACATGGAATCTTCAGAAATGGCAAGAGGATGACAGGACCTACAAACTAACAAGTATCAAGGTCAAGTGACTTTAGTGACATTGACCTTTGATCTTGGAAAATAAAACTGGTATTACTTGAGAACCAGGTCTGATAGAGATATGGGATCTTCAGAAATGATATCAAGGTCAAGTGACTTGAGTGACCTTGACCTCTGACCTTGAACATATATGATTCTAGGATTGGAATTGATAGAGACATGGGACCTTCAGAAATGTTAAGAAGATGATAAAATATACAAACTAGTGTCAAGGTCAAGTTACTCCAGTGACCTTGACCTATGATCTTAGAACATAAAATTGGTATTACTTAAGAACCAGGTCTGGTAGAGATGTGGGATCTTCAGAAATGATGAAAGGGTGATGAGATCTACAAATTGGTATCAAGGTCAAGTGACTCGTGACCTCCAGTGACCTTGAACATACAAACTCATATAATTTTAGAACTGGAGTTGATAGAGACATTGGATCTTCAGAAATGATGAAAGGATGATAAAATCTACAAATCAGTATCAAGGTCAAGTGACTCCAGTGACCTTGACCTCTGACCTTGGATCATAAATTTGGTATTACTTTAAGAACCAGGTCTATTTAAGAGATGAAATCTTCAGAAATATTAAAAGGATGATGGGATATACAAATTGGTATCAATTTGACCTCTGACCCTAAACATAAGTATGGTATAACTTTAGAACTGGAACTGATAGAGACATGGAATTTTCAGAAATGATAAAAGGGTGTAGTGACCTACAAACTAGTATCCCCATTGACATTGACCTTTGACACTGATTATAAAAACTTGTATAACTTTAGAACCAGAACTGATAGAGACATTGGATCATCAAAAAGGATAAGAGTATGTTTTTGACCTACAAACTAGGATCAAGGTGAAGTGACTCCAGTTTTACTGAAGAAAAACAGATTTTTTGAAAAATTTCAAATCAAAACCTTCGTGATTTACATTTTTTAAATGAAGTAAAAATTGGCATGGATTTTGTCAAGGGAGAAAAATAGTAGTACTCAGAAAAAGCCACTTTTATACAGCCAATACTTCGTTTTGGAAACTTTATAATCGGTAGATTATAATCATATCTTGTTTTTATTGAGTTGGTTTACAGATCCACCGCACTAATTTTTTTGAGATGTTGGAAAAAAAATAAAATGGTTTTTTACTGCTTAATTGTTATGTTCCTGCCGATGATATTTTCCTTTTTTTAAAAAAAAAAAAAAAGAAATAAAAGAAAGAAAGAAAAATAAGATTCTGCTGGGCTGGATATTTGGACAGCGTTGATGCCTTCACAAAATCTTGGGGCAGTCCTTCTTAATTCATGTGTGGAATATCAGTCAACTTCAGCCAGTGCTAGCAACAATTCTTTACCTAGGTAACAATGCTATTTGCTTCCAATAAGTTATCTGTTTATGAAACTAACTTCTGATTAGCATTAGTTATGCATTGCATACCGTTTTGATATGTAAATCTCCAAATAAAAAGATACACTAGGTATTTAGATGGCATCCATGACCTACATCGGGATGCACTAATCACCTAAACAAGTATAATCCTACCTGACCTTACCAAGCATACACTTTGCCATGGATACACATTTAAATTTTTTTTTCATGATATTTAAAGACATATTCTTCATAATTTTGTATAATTCTTCATGTGTTGAAGTAGCTTGAAATCATTTTTAACTTGAATTAATGAATTTATTTATTCACCGTATGAAAATTTGTTGACTACCAATAATGAATTGATCTGACCAATATAAAATGTGTAATTTTTAATGACAGTTGATAGGGTTCATGAATTTTATTTATAACCTTCATTGACTTCATAAATAAGAGTTTAAAAGTAAAATTTAATTTTCAGACAAAGTCTATGCTTGGTAAGGTCAGTCAGGATTTTAGTACTTCAGGTGATTAGTGCGTCCCTTATAAGTATATATACGTCATGGATGCCATCTTTTGAATGGAAAAACAAAGTGGTTCTTTTATTTTGAGATTTACATACCTAAACGGTAAACAATGGATAACTAATAGTAATAGAAAGTTAATTTAATAAACAAATAATATTTTTGAAGGAAACAGCATTGCTGCCAAGGTGCACAATAGTATACACCTATTTACTGGCTAGGTGGACAATAGCACCTCGGGAAATAGTTGCTGGCGAGGGGTACAATAAATTTGCTATTGTCCGAATAGTCAGTAAATAGGTGTTTTATTATACCGAAGTAGACTTTACTTGTGTCAGACACACCAAAAGTGAAGGAAACTAACATTCGGCATTAGCCTAGATGGAATCGACTGAGGTGATCCGAGTGGTAAACTAATTAGAGTTATCAAACTTTGACATCACAAAAAAGAAAACATGGGAAAATATAGCATCCAGTAAATAGTTTCGAGACTATTTCCCTAGGGTGAGATAGTTCAGAAACTATTTCACGGCTAGCGTTATCGAGAAGAAATAGCAAATTTATTCACCTAACATTTATATAGCAAAAACAATCTGAGGTGTAATAATCATTTTTCCTTCTTCTGTAATTGAATAGGAATTGTATGCATATTTTGAAAGATCCTGAACATGTGCACAAGATACTCTATCATTGAGGCTTAAAGACCCAAAAAAAACACCTTAGGGTTGCTCCACGGATCACTGAATGTGGCCGGAGCTTATCCATGGTCAATGTTATTTACCTGGAATTTACCTGGCCAAGAGATCAGTTGTTGTGTATATTTTTATGATATACACAGGAAATTTCTCAGGTTATTACAAATTATGCTCAGTGTCTTGATTTGTGCAAAAAAAAAAAAAATTAAAATTTCTACCTACATGCATACCGCATTTCTATTTCCCGTAAACCTTCAAACTTGGTCATATTTATGTATTGCAAATGACAGGTTTAGCCCATTTCTAAACCTTTGCTTTTTAAAATTTCTAATTAAATTGTTATATATATATATATATATATCGTATATAAATAATTTCCTAAATATAATATTACCCAGCGTTTCCGGGCACTTCCTGGTGTCCTGGGAGTTCGCGGTGTCGTGGGTGTAGTAGGTAAAATATCCATGTTTCGAGAGAATGAATAAATCCAAGTAGATCTGCATGTGTACATGTACAACCAAATGAAGAATGATCAAGATACCCCTCAATATGGGCCGTCTGTAGGGTTTCTGTAGCTGTAGTGTTTGTGTAACGATGGCACCCCAAACAGAAACTGACACGAAGTCTACACCCCCTCCCCTCTCTCTCTCTTTAGGGTTTCTGTGGACGTAGTGTCTGTGTAACGATGGTATCCCAAACGGAAGCTGACACATAGCTAGTCTACCCCCCCCCCCCCCTTTCTCTCTCTCCCTTACTCTCAATCATTGACTAAATGAGTAATTATTGTCATAGTATGCAACACTATTGCCATGTCATATTATTGCTACAGTTTTACACATTTCTCTCTCTCTCTCTCTTTATAAATATAAAACTGATAAATTATAAATAGCTCAATAACTCTCTCTCTCTCTCTCTCTCTCTCTCTCTCTCTTATCTTTATAAATAGAAAACCGGGATAAATTATAAATAGAAATATCTCAATAACTCTCTCTCTCTCTATAAATATAAAGCCCTGATAAATTATGAATAGAAATATCTCAGTAACTCTCTCTCTCTCTCTAAATATGAAGCCCTGATAAATTATAAATAGAAATATCTCAATAACTTATTTATGATTTTTTACTATTGTTTGATTTCTGATTGTGTAATTTATAATCCATGTGGTATCTCAAACAGAAGCATTTTTTTTTAACTACTGTAACAGTTTTACGCATGGGCAATATAACCATTATACATGTTGATGTGCTGTGCCAATAAAGAATTGTTCATGTTTTTATAAATATAAAGCCACAATAAATCATTAATAGAAAATATTCCAATAACTTATGTTTGTTTGGTTGTTTTTTTTATTATTATTGTTTGATTTCTGATTGTTTAATCTATAATACATGTATAAAGATGTAGAGAGAAAATACGATGATAAATTGCATTGTATAGGGGACGTTAGAAATTAAAATATTCTAGGTGCGAGTCAGTGCTATCAAAACTCAGGTATACTGGGGCTTTCCTCGAGATCTGAAGACTGCTGGTCATCATTAGCCATGATTATTATCAAAACATCTTTCTCAGGTAGCTGTAGACCAAGGTCTCTGCAAAGGTCAATCAACCTAAGCTCTATTGTTAAAAGTTTGATTGACCAGTGGCTTATCATTGATCACAACACAGGTAAAATTTGGGGACATTAACTTAAAGTTGGGTCTTTAAATGCAGATGACCGTTAAGGTCCAATGGGCTTATTGTTTCTAATTGATATGTATTTTGAAGATTTTAGTTGCAGATGTAAAAATATCAACAAATACCGTTTTTGATTTTGATAAATATTTTTATTTGAAAAATTAGAATGTCTGTAGAGTCTTTTAGGCATGTTTTATTAGATATTCATATCTTGCATCAAATAAAAAAGTTGGACTCTAAAATCTCTCATTTGCAAAGAAAACAGCTGTTTTATCATTCAGAATTTTTTTTTAACCTATTTGCTTTTATTATGGACTAATGTGAAAGTTAAAGTCACCTCTAATATTCTTATGAACCCTTTGACAAAAACATAATGTTTGATAAATTATCTTGATATAAGAACTGCAGTAACTGTTGTTAAAATTGTTATGTTTCAGTACTTAGGAAGAAAAAGACTAAATCCAAGGGAAGGAATAGACCTCCTAGAGAAGATGACAAAACTACTCTTGTAGAGTCACAGCAAGCTAGTGAAAAAGAGGTCAAGGGGTCAAAAAAAGATACTGAACAGGTCAAAGGGTCAGAGGAGGCTGATGATAGGGAGGTCAAAGGATTTTCAGTAACCCTGGATACAGTAACTCGAACCAGTTTAGATGAATTAATACAGCGGAGGAAAGCTGAACTTGAAGACACAGAGTATAAATCCTCTGAAGGTTTTTGACATTTTATTCCTACAAACTTTCATTCATACTAGCTCATTCATCATTGCTTGTTGATTACTGCAAAATCTGCAACTCTTGAGTTTATCAGGTTGAAGACTATACACAAATATCACTTTTGAGTTACTACTTGAACACTGCTTTATTCTTGATTTTACACACTGCAATCATGTGATATTCAATGTGTTCAAGCCCTCGATACTTCCGGTGCAGACGATACAGTCATACAGATACATGATACAGATTATTATGAGTTCTAAAACCAGACAATATTCTGCTGCCGAGGGATGCCATGCTGATTCATGGAAACGGGGAAGATATTGGCTATATGGCAGATGTGAAAATCTTCACTATTGTTTTATGCAATGTGCAGACATATTCTGAATAAAACTTCTTCTTTGAGCTTCTTTGCAAGTTTGCATTATTGAACTATATCTTACAATATAGACTGCACAAAACACCACATTCCTGTAAATATTGTTTAAGTTTGGGTTCCTTAAAGAGAGTGGGAAATCCATTGCAAGTACAATATGCGTTTGTATTCTACCGCTTAAAGGACTTGTCCCGTAATTTTATATCTTGCATAATATTATGAAAAATATTCTTTATACTATAGTTGAAAAGGATACTAAATACAATAAAAATTGTTGTGAGCATATTTACAGAGATATTGCGAGTTGAAATTCAAATACAGCAATATGCATATTTCGATCGGAGATTTACGCGCCATATTACTGTGACGTCATGTGCGACAATTGGAATGAGAAAGCACGTAGTAAGCCGGTGGCGATTTAGGTGATAATCCTATTATTTTATCTATAAAACCGCTTTAACAGCATCATCTGTGTATTTACTCATCAATTAATGGACAATGGTGTATTGTGCGGCATGCGGTTGCACCAATATTCAGAAGAAAGGGTGCCGATTTAATCATTTTAGTTCCTCAAAGGATGCAGCTCGGAGGATGGCATGGATCATACACAAGTTTGATACTACAGATATTAGACGGTTGTGTTCAGAACACTTTTCAAAACTTCAGCTAGACCGAGATCCTGAGAATTAGAAGGTGACTGGCTTTGCAGGGGCAAAGATTAGACTTAAAAGTGATGCATGCCAGGCATAGATGTACATGTACCTCTTCGTTTGTTCAAAGTCACGGAGTTACGGGATAATTGTGGTTTTCTATTGATACTATTTAAATGTGCTGGAATTTTTATTGTCATAGATAAAAATATTTTTCAATGTTACAATGTTTGTTTTCAAATCGCTCGTGTCAAGTTCAAACTGCGTGTTAATGATTCTAAATAAGAGGCGATTTTGTGAAAATGCCCAGCTTTCAATGCATGCCTGATGTTGTTTGTAATCTGAGCGACGAGAAAACACAGGAATCTGTAATTTTATCTGTAATAATAGTTGTAATGGTCTATACCATACCACACATAATAAAACACAGGAAACAGTAATTTTGTTTGTAATAGTGATTTACCTGGAATTTACCTGGCCTAGAGATCAGCTGTTGTGTATATTTTTATGATATACACAGGAAACTTCTCAGGTTATCAAAAATTATGCTTAGTGTCTTGATTTGTGCAAAAAAAAATTAAAATTTCTACCTACATGCATGCCGCATTTCTATTTCCCGTAAACCTTCAAACTTGGTCATATTTATGTATTGCAGATAACAGGTTTAGCCCATTTCTAAACCTGTGCTTTTTAAAACTGTTATATATCGTATATAAATAATTTACTAAATGTAATATTACCTGGTGTTTCTGGGCACTTCCTGGTGTCCTGGGAGTTCGCGGTGTCATGGGTGTAGTAGGTAAAATATCCATGTTTCGAGAGAATGAATAAATCCAAGTAGATTTGTGTGCATGTACAACCAAATGAAGAATGATCAATATACCCCTCAATATGGGCCGTCTGTAGGGTTTCTGTGAACATAGTGTTTGTGTAAGGATGGTATCCCAAACAGAAACTGACATGAAGTCTACACCCCCTCTTCTCTCTCTCTCTCTCTCTCTCTCTCTCTCTCTCTCTCAAGGGTTTCTGTGGACGTAGTGTTTGTGTAACGTTAGTATCCCAAACAGAAGCTGACACGAAGTCTACACCCCGGGGCCCCCCCTCTCTCTCTCTTTAGGGTTTCTGTGGAGGTAATGTTTGTGTAATGATGGTATCCCAAACAGTAGCTGACACATAGCTAGTCTACCCCCCCCCCCCCTTTCTCTCTCCCTTACTCTCAATCTTTGACTAAATGAGTAATTATTGTCATAAGTCAATGCTACCAAAACTCAGGTATACTGGGGCTTTCCTTGAGATCTAAAGACTACCAGTCATCATTAGCTGTGGTTGTTTTCAAAACATCTTTCTCAGGTAGCTGTAGACCATGGTTTTGATAACAGTAACAGCCAGTACCTATAGGTATTCTTTAGATTTTGAGGAAGCCCTGTGTTGTAGAGTTTTGATAGCATTGACCTGTCCACAACTGCTATTTTCTTGTAATTCAATTGTTTTTAAAAAGACCCCTGGGCTACATTCATGATTTAAAAAATATATATATCATATATTTGATAAGACATGTAAAAAGCCCTACCTAATTCACGTATTATTTTTAGCAATTGTTTTTTATTTTGATTTCGCCATGTTTAATTTGTTCGATAGACGCGTGGATTATAAGTAAAATATTCACATCAAGGCATAATTTAAAAAAATATATATATAAATGAAGAACATGAGTAATCAATTGAATGACTGTAAATTATAAATAATGCAAATAAACAAAATGTTAACATAATACATGTATGTCAGTATGCACGGTATGCAGTACTAGGCTATATCAATAAATTCCATTTGTCGTTTTCTTGTTGAACAGTTTTAATGTAAAGGAATAATATCTATAATTAAACAAATTCGTCATTGATGTAAAAAAAAATATCTACCCGTACCACACTGGTATCAAACGAAGTTAAATAATAACAGGTTTCTTCACAATAAGCTGATCGGCGAGAGATGCGATTGTCGCATATGACGTCACGGTATCATGTGACCCGCTATCTCATTAACAGAGATTTCGAAATCAGGAAGTCGATTTGAGTCGATTGAAATGTTAAATTAAACCTGAAATTTTGCTTTAAAAACTGGGAGATCATTTTCTATATGTATTGTGATAAAAGTTACTTCAGTTTCTAAATAATTCACGAACGTGGGACATGTCCTTTAAACAATATTTACTTTACCATATGTAAAAACTGGAAGTTCATAGGGCTCAAAAAATGTGAAGGCAAGTATAAAATTTGGAGAAAACTTGTTATCCGGCAGTAACTTGAAAATGTGCTATTACTTATGGTTTGAAGGCATTCAAGTAATGATTTGTTTTGATTAAATGTATATGTCAGTGTGCTGTTGAAGGCATTCAAGTAATGATTTGTTTTGATTAAATGTATATGTCAGTGTGCTGTTGATGGGAGAGGAACTACAGGTGATATAGTAACAGGTACTGTTTTTGCTTCCGTAGGCAATGATGTTACTGTGGTATCTGAAGAGGTACCCAAGGGGAATTCTGAGCGGACAACACCCATCATACAACAGACTGAGGTGTTGGCAGACACTGCATCATCTGCTAAAACCAAAGAGAATAAAGGTAAGATGAGAAAAATGTTTTGTGGGTATTTTTTGAGAAAAATAAGAGGAAATAATATGATACTGCATACTGGAAAACACTAGACAGAGTCTGCTTCAAAAAATGTATGGAACCATAGTTGCCAACCTCCAACAAGTAGAAAGAGGGTCGTGACACTCTTTGGAAAGCAAAAAGTCTGGTCATAATGCGTACATTAACATTATGTAACGTCATTCACTACATTTTACTAGGATAATATGTGTTATAAGTGTTTATATTTCAAAAATATTTACAACAGAAATGTGTGTATTGTGTATTTATTGAAGAGATCGATGCACTGTAACTGACAGTGGCACGTTTTGAATTTTTCAAGACTGATGAATATGGTTTGGCCAACATTATCACAAAAAAACACACCAACTAGACTAGAATGATAAGTTTTTCTCGCCCCCCAAGTCATTGCTTTTATCACAAAGAATTGTGAAAGATTTTGATTAAGTCAGGCCAAAACAACTTCTTCATCAAGGCTAGGTGAAATAACTTCTTCATCATGCAAGGCTAGGTGAAATTGCCCTCTTAACAATTTGAGTTGATATTGTTCAATCGCAAGAAAAAGTGTTCAGCAATTTTACTTTTGGGAAACATTTTTTGCATATTTTGGTAAAATGATCAAACACTGAAAATGGAAGGTTGTGTTCTGCTAATTTTTTTTAGCAAAAACAGTTTCTGCTACAATAATTTGGGTTTTGTTATCCGAAAATGATGGCAAAAATGACGACAGTGATTTAGATGACTTTTGTGCTAAAGTTTTTTAGTCCCCTACCAACGAAGTCGAAGGGGACTTTAGGTTTGTGTTCTGTTCATCTGTCCGTCAGTCCAGTTTTCCGCACTTTTTTCTCTGTTCTTGCAGATATTCATTTTATATTTGGTATGTTGCTTTGCCATAACAAGTTCAGATCAAGTTAATAACGAATAAAAGAACGCTTTTTTTTCTTTCTCTTTTTTTTGCACATAAAATAGTTTATCATCATTGTTGGAGAAAGAATGTTTCATTTCTTGTGAGCCAATTGTCATACCATGTCCAAATTTTCCCATGGAAAGAAAAATGTGGTTGTGTTTTTATACCATATGACTACTTTAAAAATTGTAATTTTGACCTTGTTCAGTTTGTGAAGCTGTAATATCCCGAGAAGATGGAATGATCTTAGTGTCGCAACATCATTATTTCTCTAGACAGGGTTTGATTTTTGTGGCCCAGGGGTGATTGATTTATTCTGATGCCCCTGTCACAAAATGGTTCGGGCATATAGTTTTAGCCTTGTCCATCCTTCTGTCCATCCGTCCTTCTGTCCTTCCGCAACACCCAGTTTTCTGGATGTTTTTTTTAGCTCACCTGAGCTGAAAGCTCAAGTGAGTTTTTCCTGATCACCTGTTGTCATCTGTCTGCCTGTCCGTCTGTAAACTTTTGACATTTCTGACTTCTCCAGAACCTCTAGGCCAATTTGAATCAGACTTGGCAAAAAGCATCCTTGGGTGAAGGGCTTTCAAGTTTGTTCAAATGAAGGGCCATAGAGAAAATCTTTTAAAATCTTTTTAAATTAAAGAGGTTTGCACCTGAGATTTGGAGTAATGTCAATTTTTTGAGAAGTGTAGTTTTGATTTCTACTTTGAAAGAGAATTAGGAAATTAAAAAGTAAAACTGGGGTCGCAAAGCTTGTTATTGAGCTATAGTGTTCTAAACATGACATTTTTGCACTTAGAATTTATTCAATTAAACATGAATTGTCTGTTGGTGTCAACACAACATAAGAAACACAAATCAATCATTACATAGAATATAGAAACATAATCATGTCTTCTAACACTACAGATAAAAAAAATTGATTAATAATTTTATTTTTGAATTTTTATTTTCTGAGAAAATATTAATGACAAACGAGTTTTTGTCGGCAACAAAAGTGCATCATTTAATGCCAGATGGATATCAATCTATGCTTATTTCACAAATGAATTCCAGCTTAATCTTTAATTTCATACACAGAAAGATATCAAACTTCTTCAAGATATGAAGAACATCAATCCCTCCCTTTCATTTACGCCCGTAAAAACGAGAAATTAAGAAAACCATATATCCAATTTCTTCACACGGTTTTTCACGTTGCTATAATGGAAATGTAAACAAGAAGTGTAAATACCGGAGTCGGACATGAAAATTTTCCAGAAATCGCAAGTTTAGCAAAATATAAAAATTCTGGGCGGGCAGGGATGATAATCTATCAATTAAGTTGAATTGGCCTCAGGGCTATTCCAGCAAAAAACGGGGGGTGGGGGGGGGTGGGGGGGGGGAATTATGATGAGTTTCCTGTACGAGGGATTGTAGGGGGGAAAAGTCAAAGGAAAAGTCACAATCTATATCTATGTCTTGCACTTAAGTTGCGAGAAAAGCTAACTCGTTGAAAAGTTCTTCTCCGTTGCTTGCTTGAATTTGTACACTGCTATACAATGGCATTTTATGTATACATATTGTAACTGATGTAATAAGACACATGTCTTTTAAAAGCAATCAAGAGAGTAACAATATATGACTGGCGTCATGAGAAAAGGGCCCCTTATCTTTCGACGTCACAATTCACAGAAAACGACGTCAAAGTTCGTGAACTTGAAACGTCGAAATCGCGGCAAAGTAAAAAAAAAATAATGAGTTTGTTGGTTGTATTTTCTTACATTCTGGATGCATTAATTATATAAATAATCACATGGCAGTTCCAACATAGAATATGTATATGTCCGAAAAGAATTTTACTTAAGATATTACCTGTCATTAATTTCATTGGACGGGTACAAATACCTGTGTTTGTTAATACATATGTAGCACAGTCTAGTAACTACGTACGGGTTTTCAAATGAAAATGTTATACATGTACACCACACAAATTTGTTCATATGCTGAATCGTACCGATATTTGTCAATTACATGTATTGTAGTGCATATTGTTCCTAGTTTTGATGCACCTTTAATTTTAGATTAAATATTACATATATTTATATCCATACAGTATTTGATTTATCTCACATTTACAGATCTATGTACAGTCCTGTATACTTGTACCGTACATACACGTAAAAACTAATCGAAGGAATCGATCTATTTTCCAAACATACTGATATGTTATATGGAGCTGTAAAATTAGATTTCTGATAATCCACCATTTTAATTCAATTTGAGACAAACATTTCAGGTCAAATAATGATAAAACAGTTACTAATTATTTAGTGGAAGTTTTATGTCTAGGGCCCAAAAGGTGTAGTATTGTATGTACTTTAGATGAATAAACACAACTTAATATCGCCATGTAAAGTAGTAAATATTATCTATATATATTACTTGTAACCAGAACGAATATCATGTAATTTGATTTCAGTTTATAATGAGAAATATTAAGTAAAAGCGTTTACGATTTACCATAAAGTCACGTAGTACACAGTACGGGGGGGGGGGTACAGAGAAGTTAGCTAATATTATCGACACCCCAACACCCCTGGATTGTATTTTGTGCAAACGTCAAAATCCAGGGGGATCACTAAATAACTAAACAGATCTTGTTTTAATGTAAAAATAACTATGCATGTAAAAACGGAAAATGAATGTTTTGAAAACAAGGGGGACAACCTATCATCGCATAAGGACCGTAGGGCTCTTGCATATTGTACTTGTTGGAGTATTATGTATAAGATTTTTTCGTTGTGCATGATACTGGTATGAAGCATGTGAAGAATGAACTTCCAAGTCACATGGCAACAATGGACTAGCCCTTTCATTTCCGCACGTGATTTTCCAATACAGTGAATACGAATTGCCACTCCCTGCAGTACCCTATGTGAAATATACAGTCCAAACCCCATGCAGTTCTTTTGCCAGTATCCTCGAAAAAGATATGATTTTTCACAAGATACAATTCTGTCTGTGAGGGGAGCAATGGTAGAGCTGTTATAATTCTTGTTAGCTGCGGAACTGTTGCTAAATTCATGTTTATTGGTGAAGTTCTACAAGTTTAAAAAGAGCAATTATTTAAATTATATCTTTAAAAAGTTGCTATGGTGTCTTGAAGATATTGACAGAATAGAAAAAGAATCATATCATGATTCAGGTGGAAATCTGAATTTAAGTCAAAACATGTTAGTTAGACCCCACCCACCCACCCCCCCCCCCCCCCCCCCCCCCCCTTCGATCCACTTCGCCTCCCCAATGTCAAATACTTGCTGACGCACCTGTGCATGCATGTCTATGTAAAGTTTTACTATTTCACTCACACAAACAATAAATGCAACGTGTGAACAGTGCATATTCATACATAGCCGCTTACATGTACGTATTTCGTATTACTACTGCATGTCCGATTGTTACCCTGCCATATTGTAAAACATTGTAACAATATCCTTGGTGCAAATTATGATGCAAACAAAACAACAATAACAAATGTAGAAGGGTGGGGCTGTCAACAATTTAAGTTTTCCTTACATCAAAATCGTCTGTCTCAGATCTAATGTTTGTCTAAAATAACAAATGTAGAAGGGTGGGGCTGTCAACAATTTAAGTTTTCCTTGCATCAAAATCGTCTGTCTCAGATCTAATGTTTGTCTAAAATGTAAATCTATTTGATGTCGCGTGTTGGTCACTGTCTCAACGGAGGAGAATATACGTCTGATGAAAATGTTTTAAGGTACAGTCATATACAAAAGTAAAAACTTCTTCACACGCTTCAAAACACATTCAAATTACCACATCATATGTGACTGCTGTATTTCAGTTTGAATTTTTTTGTTCTTGTGACTTTTTTTTAACTTGGAAAACGGTTTCTAAGTATTAAAACGATATAATTCAAAATAACGGAATGTATTTTTTTTTTCAATTTGAAATATAATTCCTAGGGTATGAAGTTCCAGATATAGAAATATCCCTGTACCTCGACACGCAGTTTACTATGAATGTGTAAACCTCACTAGAGAGAATATCACGTATACGTACACGCCGTCCGATGCCTCTTGCTCAAACCAACTGTCTCAGGTTCATTTCTCCCCAAACGTCTAGACAAGAGGGACCCTTTAGTTCACAGCACCAAGCAAAAGTCACCTTTTCGGGGCATGTATGGAAGGGGCGGTGAAAATAGTACAATCGCTACCTTATTCATAAAGACTATAAGAACGGCGTTGATGGTTCAAATGCCATCCCATGGCCCTAACACTGTTTCATTCATGATACATCATACAGATGTCATATACATTCGCGATAGTTGTGCAGGTTAGATAATACATACTTTCTGTAATTAATTGATAAACACATTTTGTGTTGGATAGCACTTTTTTGCATCAAGTCTGATTCTTTTATTTTATTACATAAGATTAAAAATTGCTACGTTATGCCATACTTTCGTTGTTGCACTTTGGTCGGACCGTATAAAGATTTCATTAGCCTGACCACATCTAAAAAGCCTTGCAGATATACTGATTCTCATACATTTATTGGTATCTCTCAACAACAATAGTTTTAATGCTTTATTTAGTTAAAATCTAGTTTACATTTGCATTAGACAATGATTCTCTTTCAAACCTGGTAAGATCAGTGTAGAGTGAAATGCACCGCGTAGTCATTGTTCACAAAACCTTCCTGTAGTGGAACTGGAATACACCAGTTTGTTTCTGAGAAGTTTTGTCATCTGTCGGGTATTTCAAAGTGTGCTACTTCGAAAAGCTCATTATATTGTGTCAAAACACAGTTGTTGATATATTTTACAGGACACTACCGCGGGTTTTAGCTAAAGGTCAGATAACTATATATCTGATTAAATACAAAATTGATTTAAGCAATGAACTTATATTATATTATCATGAATTAAATTCATACCGTCAGGTAAGATCGTTTGTAAAAGATCCAGTCAAAGATGTACCGTGTCTCGCTCTGACTGAGGAATGAATTCTCGCCGACAAGTAATGTCACTGAACTATATTTATTTATTTACTATTTAACCTTAAATTTATTTATTCATTTATGCATATTTGTGTTGAAAGTGAGTTCTAAACACATACTTAAAATGATTACGTAAATGTGAAATTAATCGGGAAGGTAAAATTGATGCTGCGTTATTTCCGTGCGAATTCGCTGGTATTCAGGTCGTTGGAAATTAAAATATTACCATTTCTATATAATGTTTCTTTTTCCCCACAATATAAGATTAAATATTTGTGTTTGAAATGAACATATGACAGTAATTATAATTGATTTCATGGACATGCACACAATATAATCAGCATAATATTATATGACGTTACAATTTCTTTACGTTGACGTTTCTAATATTTTTACTGATGTGTCTCAAAAATTGTCATTAAAATGTTAAATAACGTAATATCAGCATAAATTTGGCATTTTTGTGAACAGAAAATGATACATAATAAAATTCTAGGAAAAACTAAAAATGTGAAATTTTGACCGTAAGGGCCCTTTTCTCATGACGCCAGTCATATGTGAATTTAAATTTTAAGTGGTATAATTTCATATTTTATTTAGTTTTATATCATTAAAAAAAAACAACTTCTTGTTATTTCAACAATTAACAAGCACCCAGATCATGACATGAGTAAAAAGGACATGCACATCTAGTCCAGAAATGAATGATATGACAATATCTAACAACATTAGTCTATAGTGAAACTATTTGTTTATAATAAGCAAACAGAGCTAGGTTTCTACAACTCACATGTTTCCAAAGTATACAAAATTAATTGCATTTTTTCTATCATTTTATATGCTGAGATCATCCTTTTTTTCTCCCAACCAAAATTGCATTGGAAACCAAAATATGTAATTTTTTTCTGCAATGATTGCTACCTTCATCTCCCGATGAAACAACAAAGAAAGACATTTTATTGTTTATATTTTTATGCATTTTTAAAAATGTAAACTAGAATTAAGTTCTAAAATATCATATGGTTGATGCATTTGTTACGTTAAATGAAACAGTCAATACCCCATTTGACCTTTGACTTGGTAATGATTATGCAGACAGGTGGTACTATAGAAAACCGAATCGAGCTAGTTTGCAATAAACATGTATTCATTGTTTTAAAAATAAAGTGCCTTCCCTCCCCCCATATTTTTTTTGCTAGAATAGCCCTAATGGAAATGAATAATGACCTTTTTGCACTTGATATACGAAAAACTTCATGATATCAAAATTGATAGTTTAAAAGGACATATTAGGAGTAATGTCAATTTCTAAACTTTTACACAATTTTCAAGGTATGGTCTTACAATTTAAAATGCAACTAAAAAAAGTGGGGGTTGGAGATCAAATTTTTGAATTATTGGCAAAAATACTGAATTTTTATACAATATTTCAACTAATTTAATTAAAACTTTTTTAAGAATCGGGGGTTCTTTTTGGAAAAATATATCAACCAAGTTAATAAATTACTACAGTTGAACTAGTTCCATGTCTCAACTACCTGTATCATAAATCAGAAAACTGAAATACATGTATAGGAGTATGAAACAGAAACTGTAATATCATGCAGAATTAGAACTTTTTATACCCTCGAGATCGAAGATCGAGGGGCATATTGTTTTTGTCCTGTCAGTCATTCTGTAATCATGTCTGAAACTTTAACCTTAGGCCTTTTTTTTATTGAGTTGGTTTAATACGGATCTGCCGCACTGATTTTTTGGGATGTTGGGGGGAAAAAAATGGTTTTTCACTCCTTTTTATATTACCGACGCTGTAATTTTTCCTTTTCACAAAAAAAAAAGAATAAAAGAAAATAGATTCTGCTGGACAGACGTCTCCGTTGAAATCTCGGGACAGTCCATAATATTCATGTGTCGTGTGGAATATCAGTCAACTTCAGCCGGTGCTAACAATTATTCTGCACCTTAGTAACGATGCTTTTCGCTTCCAATAAGTTAACTGTTAATGAAACTAACTTCTAATTAGCATTAGTTATGCATTGCATACCATTTAGATATGTAAATCCCAAAATAAAAACAAACACTTGTTTTCAGATGGCATCCGTGAACGTACGTTGGGTTGTACTAATCACCTAAACAAGTATAACCCTACCTGACCTTACCATGCATACATTTTGCCATGGATACACTTTTCAATTCTTATTAATGAATTTTAAAGAAATATTCTTCATAATTAATATGTGTAATTCTTCATATATTGAAGGAGGTTGAAAACATATTTAACATTATTGAATTCATTCATTGTATAAAATTTGTTGACCACCAACAATAAATTGATCTGACCTAAATGTTTATAGGGTTCATGAATTTTATTTATAACTTTACTTGACTTCATAAATAAGACTTTAAAAGTAATTTTTTAGACAAAATATATGCTTGGTATTTTAATTTTCTATTTTAAGGAATTTAGTACTTCAGGTCCCTATATACGTCATGGATGCCATCTTTTGAAAGGAAAAACGATGTGGTTCTTTTATTTTGGGATTTACATAACTAAACGGTAAACAATGGACATTTGATAATGATAGAATGTTAATTTTATAAACAAATAACATTTTTCAAGGAAACAGCATTGTTGCCAAGGTGCACAATTGAAATTTAACATGTTAAATTTTTATTTATAAACAATGTATATCCTGTACATAACTTTATCTACTCCTGTGAAGTTTTGCCTTTTGTTCATCAGGTTTGTTTTTATGTATTCATTACATAATAGGTGCTGTGTAGGAACTTCACTAATTTTAGATCACTTTTGGTCAGTAATGTTTTTATATTGACCAATGAAAAGAGAGAACCAGGGGCAGTTGATGCTAGAGCGGGATTCTGCAGTTGTTACTGGATAGGAGAGGACGCTTTGTTAAGCAGCTATTTTCTTTGCCATTTTCACCCCAGCTATCGATCGATCTCCGTTGATTTGTGTCAAGTGAGCAAGTACAATGTAAAAACCAATTTTTGTATATATATATCTATTCTCTGACGGAGCTTGTGTGACCGTGATCTCGCATTAGGCTACCGCCAGCTTGAGTATTATGTAATGGGACCTAAGCGAGTTTCTCCCTACAATGCCGATTTACCAACCAATTGGACAGCCACACGCTTAAAGACCCAATTTTAAGTTGACACCCCCAAATTGTAAGCTGCCTGCCAATCAAATATTTAACAATAGATCTCAGGTGGAGTGACATCTGCAGACACTGTGGTATGGGGCTACCCCAGAGAGGTGTTTTGATAACAATAACAGCCAGTATCTACAGGCATTCTTTAGATCTTGAGGAAGCCCAGTATACCTGAGTTTTGATAGCAATGACCTGTCCACAACTGCTATTTTCTTGTAATTCAATTGTTTTTAAAAAGGCCCCTGAACAATGCAATTTCAATATAATTGTAATTTTCCCCCCTCTATATACCTGTACATGTATTATAAATTACACAATCAGAAATCAAACAATAATTTGCACAATAAGTTTTAAAACTTGTAGCCTATTGAAATAATTTATGTCATCAATTTATGATACCTCTATATTTATAACAGAAATTATTCATTGAGTCAATGACAGAGAGAGAGAAAGAGGGGTGGGTGTAGAATGTGTGTCAGCTACCCTTAGGAATACAACCATTATTCAAACACTATGACCACAGAAACTCTGCAGAGGTCCCTGAGACAGGTCCTGTGTATATCAAAACTATAAAAAAGCATGGACAGGTAGATTTCTACTGTCTCTGTGTATTTCTTTGAGTGCCATGGGATATAGCAATTAACACCTTGGTAGACCCTGGCCACTCCAGGTAAATAACATCTGTTTAGATTAGGCTCCGCATACATTTTCACTGACCGTACGGTCATGAGATGGGTCTTTAAAGCAAACTTTAAATGCTCGCGGGATATGCTTCCCAACCAACGCACGGAGATCCGTTCTGATTCGTTTGTTATCCAATGGACCAGAACAGCTAAGCGATAGTGCGCGATCCCACAATGCAACTGTTTCCGACAATGGCGACCTCCGCTCCCAGGATGCAACTGTTCACAACAACAGCAACAATGGCGGCCTTCAGGCAATGAGCGGTGGATCACAGAACCAGGCCGTGGTAATTGACTTAGTGTCCATTACATAATAGGTGCTGTGTAGGAACTTCACTAATTTTAGATCACTTTTGGTCAGTAGTGTTTTTATATTGACCAATGAAAAGAGAGAACCAGGGGCAGTTGATGCTAGAGTGGGATTCTGCAGTTGTTACTGGATAGGAGAGGACGCTTTGTTAAGCAGCTATTTTCTTTGCCAGCGAGTTTCTCCCTACAATGCCGATTTACCAACCAATTGGACAGCCGCACGCTTAAAGCAAACTTTAAATGCTCGCGGGATATGCTTCCCAACCAACGCGCGGAGATCTGTTCTGATTCGTTTGTTATCCAATGGACCAGAACAGCTAAGCGATAGTGCGCGATCCCACAATGCAACTGTTTCCGACAATGGCGACCTCCGCTCCCAGGATGCAACTGTTCACAACAACAGCAACAATGGCAGCCTTCAGGCAACGAGCGGTGGATCACAGAACCAGGCCGTGGTAATTGACTTAGTGTCCAAACTCACTTCAGCGGTACAATCACTACAACAGAACGTAATCAATTTGACGACACGAGTGAATAATCTGTCATCTATACGGGATGGTAGCGGAAATGTACCAGTCGGTCCTATGACAGTTGTTTCACTGGGCCCTACAATGTGCTCCTCCAATGTTCCATTCCCCACAACGGATAACTACAACCTAGACACCGCATTTGCCAGATTGTCGTCAGCAGCAGCGGGATCATCTACGCAAGCCGCTGAATTTAAGAGGACCCAGTTTGGATATTCGGCAGAATCCCTTCTGATGGCCGAGACGATCTCTCCTCTACTGAGACAACAGATCATTTCAGGTAAGGATGTTAATCTGGCATCCTTATTAATCCCTTACTTTAATCCCTCCGACGAGAATGACGAAGGGAGGAAACTAGACAAACGCCTCAATAGATCTAGCATTTGGCATTTCTAAGAACATTATGTGCTCTGCATATCCCCAGAGGAGACAAGAACTTGATCTATATGAACGGGATATAATAGACATGGCTACGCGATATCCAGGGAGCAAGTTTTACGAATATCACCGACAGTTCAGCCTTTTAGCAGCATCTCATTTGAAATTCAACAACATTTTAGTTGATTGGTCCATCCGCAACAATACTCTGTTTTGCAACTTGTTCGCCAATGCCAGAGCACAATCCTGCTCTATTTGCGGTAGTACACTCCATCAGTCAGGTGTCTGTCCTTTGAGTGGGTCGGGTGTGGACAAATGAAATGGAGATACCGATCAATATGGAAGAAGAAGGCAGTTCTATGAGGGACGGGAGATCTGCAATAATTTCAATGGCACTAGGGGATGTTCGGTACCGAGGTGCCGACATGCACATGTGTGCATAGACTGCAAAGGGGAGCATTCCCGGCAGACCTGCAGTCTCGCAAAAAACTCCAGACCGCCCCACATAGCTGGGGCTCCCAGTCCTTCAAGAATGTAGAAGGGAACTTTCAAGAGGAAACTACAACACCAGTTATCATAGAAACTCTTCAAATGTTACTATCAGATCATCCAGATCATCAGTTCACCGATTATTTACTTGGAGGTCTTAGACTTGGTTTTAATACGGGCTTTCATCACCTTGAACTAGTCCTTTACCAAATTTGTAAATTTTATGATCCCAGGGGTAGGGTTTTGGTATCAGGGTGGGACCAAAATGGTCAGTTATTAAATGTGTGAACCATACAGCATTTTTGTCCCCCACTGCAACATGAAAGGGGACATAGAAATACCAGTGTCTGTACATGCATGCGTCCGTCCATCTCACTTAACTTTGTGGACACAGCTCCTCTGAAACCGCTCAACGGATTTTGTTCTAATTTTATATCCAAAGGAGTAAATGACGCCTATTGATTTTGAGGTCACATGGTCAAAAGTCAAGGGTCAAACTGGACACAGGAAGATACTGTCCACTCAATATCTTGACAACCCTTTGCTTGACAAACATCAAACTTGGTACACTGGTACATCATAATAATATATATTAGTAGCACTACACAAAGGTTTTTAGTAATTTTCAGCTTACATCTTTACGCCAACAAAAATTGATAAATCAATAAATCTATATTAAGTTACATACGTCGCTACTAATAAAGCACTAAGCATAGTAGTGTTTTCACCACCTATTCTCTTCTCCTCGTCTTCATCGCCCATCACAAGCTCATCCAAAATAGCAAACATCGCCTTGTTTCAAATTCCAATTTCATTCGTTTCGCGGAACAGTTGGAATTGACGGAACAGCTAGAGCGGGCCAATCGAGTGCACCCAAGGAGTAGATGACCCCTATTAATTAGGGCCCCGCATGAAATGCGGGAAGCCCTATAGTAATCACATTGTCCGTCCGTCCGTCTGTCCGTCAACACTTTCTTTGTGACACGATAACTCAAACAGTTTTTATTGTACAGTTTTCAAATTTTGTACAGAAATAATGTACAATAAGAGGAAGAAGCCTACAGATTTTGGGGTCATTTGACTTTGTCTGTATGTCTGTACGGCATGATCTTTGTCATTATGAACACTTTCTTTGTGACACAATAACTCAAACAGTTTTCATTGTACAGTTTTCAAATTTTGTACAGAAATACTTTACAATAAGAGGAAGACAGCTATAGATTTTGGGGTGATGTCACTTTGTCTGTCTGTCTGTATGTGTGTCATTATCTTTGTTATTATGAACACTTTCTTTGTGACACGATAACTCAAACAGTTTTCATTGTACAGTTTTCAAATTTTGTACAGAAATACTTTACAATAAGAGGAAGATACCTATAGATTTTAAAGTCATGTCACTTTGTCTGTCTGTTTGAATGTCATCATCTTTCTTATTATGACCATATTTATTTACCACTGTCTAAGGGAGATAATTCAATTTGAATTATGATATGCATTGTATTGATATATAGAAAATTTACAAGAAATAACTCTACAACATTGTGCATGTGTATATATTTGTTTTTTTTTTAATATGATATAAAAAATGCTTGATGTTACATGTATATTGAATTAAAACACGTCATTCCCAGTCAACAACTTTCGATCGGGATCGGAATGCGAAATAAAATTTCTTATATCCAGTTGCAAAGTGAAACTGCTTCATGCTTCAAGTTATTGAATTATGTAGTAATTGCACGTTACACATTAGAGAACTGTTCCTATTAACAAAGAAAGTCACAAAATAGATACAAAATGAGTGTACCTTATTCATTACTGTTACCGAGCTTTCGTCAGCGAAAATCTCGAAATGTGTTTCACTGCGCTTGTTGACGGTAAGGTTCACATTTTCTACGTGAGTATTTTGATATTTGCTCATGAATTTTTTGCGCATACATGGTATGTCTCGGCTAGGAATAATGGAAACTTTCTCACTTATGTATGTAAAGACATATTCTATTAATCTCTATTTTTAAAAATGTAGAACACTTTCATCAAATGACATTTGTGTTTGAAAACGCTTAGAGCCCCGATGTCAGAATTTCCTTTTCCAAGACATCAATATGTCAAATTCATAATCCTTTTCGAATAGGATGTACTATATTTTGTACCAGTTATCCATTTTGAATCCTCTATTAGAATGGGATTTTGTTACACTCTGTTGTGTTTGAGTGGATGTCATGAGTGTGTGTCAAACAGAAGTAATTTAAATTGCATAAGTCTCTCATAAATATGCTTCATCATTATGATGCCTTTTTCACAAATTGGCATTCCAATGTATCTTTATATATTATTAATTCTAACATATATACCAGCTCCAAACATTGCTATATCAATTACAGATGTCACTTTCCTCTAATAACCCTCAGCGGGGCCCTTGCTGACCGTGTCAGTTTTCTAGTTTTGGGTTCACATTGTCAAAGGTCAAGGGTTAAATTGGACATAGTAATATATTGTTTTTATATTTTAAGAACCATTTGCTTGATTGAAACCAAAATTGGTACACTGGTACATTCTAAGGAGTAGATGACCTCTATTGATTTTTAGGTCACAATGTCAAAGTCGAGGGGTTAAATCATCAATTAAATGATGCATGTGTATAACCCTTTTCAATTTTGCACCACAGGGGGCATATATGTTTTACAAACATTTCTTGTGGCCTTTCAGACTGATGTTTGAATAAAAAAAATTTGTATACTTATTTCAAAGGTGTTACTCTAATATGGAAAGTAATTTATTTTCAATTTTGTTTACATTTCTTATATTGAACCATCATCACATTAAATAAGGGGGAAATTACCCCAAAATCAAATATTTTGAAAAAAAAACGCCATGTACTTGATACAAAATTACGGTCTGAAATTATTGATTATTGTTCCTTACATCATTTGCATTTAGAAAAATTCATGTTCTGAATTTGTTTTAAAATATTTTATGCAATATACTCATACTCTAGCATTTTTGTAAAATTTTGTGAAAACCTAATGCAACTTTTTCAGTTCTCTATTGATTATAATGCCCTTTTGGATTTATGAACTTCAATGTATAAACAACCTAAAATTACCAAAGAAAAATTATTTTAACTTACTTGAAAATTGTCAAAATTTTTCGGTTTGTCTCTTCTTTTTTTTTTATCTTATCTTTGCAGAGTCCATGTATTTACTGGTGCTTATCAATGACATCCATTCAAAATGAATGCACACTCAAATGAACAAAATTATTATTATCAAGTTATAAATGACAACATTTCTGACAATAGCAAATCACCTTGCATACATAAGTGCTCCCTCGATACATTGCCCCCCGGTGCTGTGGAGTGAGACAGTCAGAACAAGGTATTCAGGTGGTCAGGTTAATTACTAATAATTGCTGAATTAAACTCAAGATAATCTAAATGTTTATACAGAATTTTTAGTCCAAATAAATTGATGGTATTGAATTTCTTTTGACTGCTCAGTGCATTGTCTGTTATGGTGAATTCGTTTTCATGCATCCGCTTTATTGCCAAAATTTGTCTTGAACAAGAGTTAGCAATATATCGAGTGAGCACTGTATATTGAATTAATAATCAAATCTATAACCACTTTCTGTTACAATTCCTCTTGGAAAAAAAAGAAGCACAGCATTGATTTTCAGCAAGGATGGAGGCTTGTTTGGTGCTGATTTGAAATCACTGACCTTGCCTTAATTGATTGTCAAAGAACATGGTGACTAGATGAATGCTATGGCCCATGGGCTGTTAATTATTTTCACTATCATATAAATTGACAGAAAAATATGATTTATTCCCTGTGGCAATCAGTAATTATGGGGTTATATTTTGCCTAAAATGGATAGATGTGTGCATTTGATAGATAATACATGCAGGTGATTAAATTTTCCTTCTAGGCAGACTGAATTTAGATGTGATATGGGGTCAGATGCATATGTATCCTTTCTATGGTAAAGTACAGAGTGCCAAATGACCTGATTAATATCGACAATGTTCACAATTAATTCAAAGAGAGTACCAAAGAGGTTAAACAGATCAAACTGTTGCTTTAAAAGGGTATTCTTTATTTTATTAGTTGTTTTACAGATTTTTAGGTCACCGAGTAAACCCAGGGGACCTTCATGTATATAGGCCAATCTGAAAACATGAGATACTTTTCCTTGATCCGGAACGTAGTGCGCTTGTGTAATTTAGTTTTAAAAAAGTATATTCGAGAAGTGTCATTATCAACAGTGCAGAAGGCCACAAAGATGTTGCTGTATGAATTTACAGCAATAATGCCAACAAATATGTTAACGTTAAGAAAAAATCACAATGCATAGGTTTCCTTCATACATGTGAAAATAACCAACTTTGCATAATTATATTGATTGATTGAATATTAACATCCTGCTTGAGAATTTTTCACTCATACGGAGACAGACTTTGCATGTAAAAATAATAGAAAATTAATGTCAATAAAGGATTTCACGTATTTCGTGACTGAAATATATGGCATAGATTTCTTCAGGATCTTTACTCTGGACCTTTAAGAACCCCATGGTTTAGCACAGTCAGATTTATAATGAAATGTCTGAGGTTGCTTGTTCAATATCAATGTAGTACACATGAAACATTCAGTGATATTTAAAAGTTCTGACATGATATACACGTACGTCTAGGTATGTCGGAGTGGCACCTGTAGATTCTGGAAATGTCCATCTCCTTTGATTGGCGAGTAAAATTTAACCCAGCCTGTTTAAAGGAAAGGCCAATGACAGATTTCCAGCTGACTACTCACAAAAACACTCCAGTTTCAAATACAAGTATAACTAACCATAAAGAAATTTATCGTCACAAACCATCTAAACTGACATTTATACAAATTTTGAAAATAAAATAACTATAATTGAGGAAAGACTCATTTCCAGCTGACTACTGGGGAACATCCCATTTACACTCTAACACACCATGCTACAGTACCGCAACGTTATTCTTGACATTCCTATCGTGCTCTATCGTGCGTATATCCTATCCTATCATGTATCAGGTTTTCCGTTTTCTATCGTGTTTTGCGTTTATCAGGTCTATCGTGTATCGTGTTTTGTGTGTATTAGGTTTTCCGTTTATCGTGAAAATCGTTTATCGTGTAGCTTCGGAAACTATCGGGATCGTATATAAAATCTAATGAAAAAGTACGATACTTTCCGAAACCTTTATTCGTTTTGTTAAAGAAGCTATTTTTAGGAATCGAGGAAAGACGGTATATTTGAAGGAGAACATAAAGTTGTCGATTTTAAGGCAGAAGAAGAGCTATTTGTCTGTCCAGAGAGAGTGAAAATTTATCATAATTTAATTCTAAGTAGTCTGGAAAGTAGGCAGTGGTCTGTCGAGCAAACCGAGGACAGTAAATCTGAAAGCTCCTTCATCTGAAGTTCATAAACATTTGTTTGTCTAGAAACAATTATTTGTAATTAACACTAACAGAAACATAGGGAGTTCCGATTTGAAAGGGAAAATCAGTAAATTACATTGTTTATCACATACTTGTATATTTTAATAATGGGTTTTTTCTTCCGATTTTTTTCACCTGTATGCTACTTATATAGCAACTGCTGAACTTGTGCGCGTCCTTATATCTGATTTTGTGTATCAGCCGTGTTTTGACAGCTAGCATTCTCAGGGACATTGTATTTCACATATTTAGAGGATTAAGTTTTAAAAGGGTGCAAGGGTGTTGCATCCCCCGAAATTCTGCTCAACTGGGCACGATTCCGCTGTCATCGTTGTTTTTTTTTACTTGTACATGAACACATGTACCAATAGTCGTATGTGTAGATACTGGAAATTCATGTTGGTTTTGATGATTATTTGATTTTTTTTTACACACTAAGCGTTTCAAAATTGCGAATTTAAAACAAGCCGGGTTTTGTTTATGTTTTTTTAAACAGTTTATTTATGTTTTGTTAACAAAATATCAAATCAAATAAATATGTTCCAATTACTTATGACTATCAATTATCATTCATAGTGTTAAAATATCTAACAGGTGCAGTGCAGTTGATTTTTTTAAAGCGGTCGTTAAGAAAATAACTTGAGATGTTGATTGAGCCGTGAACTTAGAGCTTGATGCAAAATAACTCCCTCCTCGCTACACACACAATATTACTTGATTTTATTTCATATTCAAGGAATATACATTAGCATAAGAGAGCTACTGAAGCATGATATCACTACATTATATTACATTTAGTTAATTCCCTGTATAATTTATATATTAAACATTAGGTGACAATATAAATTTTAGAATCATTGGCTGAGAAAATTCATATAGATATCAAATAATGAATTCAATGCCGTATATATTTTAGTTTTTTTATTTTAGCTGTGATGGCATTAAAAAACATGTATAAAATAAAATAAAAAAGACATACGACCGTGGATTAAAGAAATTATATGGTACAAAACTGATCAATGTTTTAAACAAATGTTACCGCGACGGGGACAGGTAACTGATAGTCATCCCGCGATGAGAACGCGGTTTTCCTGAGTTACCTATAGATTTTTCCAATCGCGAGAACGCGGAAAACAAGAAATCCGCGTTGTCCATAATGTAGATATATACTGAGCATTGAAATCCTTCAATATTATTATCAACATAATGTAATTATGTTGTAGGTATCAAAATTTCGTTCTGTCTAAATCGTTTTTAAATTTACAACATTTCTATCAGGTTTTCCGTTTATCGTGAAGATCGTTTATCGTGTTTTGCGTTTATCAGGTCTATCGTGAAGATCGTTTATCAGGTTTTGCGTTTATGAAGTTTATCGTGTATGCTATTGTATCGTGCGTGTATCCTAGTCTATCGTGCGTGTATCGTGTCCTATCGTTTATCATGTCAAGAATAACGTTGCGGGTACTGTACCACGTCCTGACATTAAGATACCTGCTACTGATGAATATTTAACCACTGGTCAATTTCGAGAACTCGCTTGATTGCTTGTTTTCTATTTTCTGCACCAAAAATTTCACAAACTTGCCAGTCCCTGGAACTCGGCCGAAGATATGACTTCCCAAATTGCATCTATTTTTGCATATAGCTCAGTGACGGATCCAAGATTTCCGAAAAGGGGAGGACATATGTGAAAGTTAAGTATTAGCCAAAGTACTTTATCATCCACTTTGAATGCCAAATATGGAGTTTATAAAGGACACATCACATGTTTTTAAACTTTTTAATTTTTTCAGCAAAATTAATTCATTTCATGCCTAAAACTACTTTACATGTGTTTTAAATGAAACAGTTTGCGTAGTTTTCGAGTTTGAAAGTGATGCAATTCAAATCTTGAGATAGGCATATTTTCGACAATATTTTACGCGCCATTATCTGTGACGTCGTATGCGACCTCGAGCGAGAAGATTTGAGTTGTTAGCCATTTCATAAACAGATTAGATTTAATTGACAAACAAACAATTATCACATTAACGGCTTGTAAATAACACTGCATCAGTGTGTTTTGTGATGTTTAAGGATGTACATGCTGTCAGTAGAAAGGATTAAGACTGTTTATTTTTCAATTTTCAAAGGAAGGTTTGCCAGGACAAGCTGTGAATATTTTTTGTCGGCACAACAACTTTGCCTTAAAAAAACCCAGTAGAATTTGTCCCTGTACTTTTTTAAACAAGCACTTGGACAAAGACGTAGATAAACTGCGAGGAAATGGTTCTATTGAAGCTACGCACTGTTACATATAGGCCTACGGCATATGCTTTCCGTTTTGCTCTCAAATTTAATACACACTCGCACCAACTGACTTTCACCTTGTAATAACATATAGGCAGAACTTCGCTAGCAGTGTCTACCAACTGGTAGTTTTAAAAAAGAAATTTAAACTTTCAATTATAAATACTAAAATGATATTTCCCAACTTTGAATTGATTATAATGCTTTCAATTTTTTTTTAAAGGAACACGTATGTGTTTACAACAACAGCACGCCACGCTCCCACTTCCTAAGTAACAACGTGTAGATAACAAAAAATAATGATTAATAAAATTGCTTGAATAAAATGATTTAAAAGTATTGTGATTTTCACAATAAGTTTGATCATTTTTATTATTATTATTATTTTTTTCGAAATGCACCCGTGACAGTCAGCCTGTTTGTCAATGATACATGATCGTATCATAATTTAGGTCTATCTAACTTCTCCAAAAATAAATTTGATAATAATTGCACTGTTTATTTTAGAAAAGCAACACTGCTATAATTACAGTTGTTTACAGAAATGGCATTACCAAATAGTGTTTAGACTGAGTGATCTCATGTAAACATTATTTACTCGCAAATTTATGCAGATTTCATACTCGCTTTCCTCGCTACATTTGGGTCGCTATTTGTATGCACTGGTGGCTAAAAGATATAAGACTCGGGAAATTTGTCAACATCGAAATAAATTAGGCCCCTAAAACCCGAGTTTTTAAAAATATCTAACACTACTTTTACATCAAGTTGATCGACGAAGGTAGCATATGATGTCACTGTACCACGTGACTACCTATCTAATTAACTAGGCTTTTTGAAATCGGGGCTTAGATTTAAGTCCGTATTGTGGCTAATTATCACAATACTTCAGTGAATGAACTATTACAATTAATTTCTATAAGCATAAGGAAGACAAAATGCATATAATTCTGTATACTTTGAAAACACGAGATGTGTCCTTTAACTAACATTATTTTGTAAGTTTGTGGCAAAAAAACAACAACTGGGGGTCCCTCTAAATCCATCATTGCAATTTCTGTTATGATACGATACCCTAGCTGTTATATTTACCTACATAATCACACATCTCAAGGGGACTAAAATTAATAAGAGAAGGTACAGCTATGTCAAAAGCAAAGAAGGGGGTTCAAACTTACTTATCCCCCAAAGAGTATATCTGAGAGCGATACATATGCCATCCCCCCCCCCCCCCCCCCCCCCCCCACACACACACACACACACACAAACCTATGAAAAATGATTTATGTCAATGAAGAAAATATTTTACGAAAGAAGTTCTTTTTTGTTTCCATTATAATTTCCTTACCCCTTACCCTCTCGTAGAAAAGATTTCAACTGTTTTATTGACCCTTAAGCTTAACACTTAAATATTGTGCAGATTGATTGTTTTACTACCCGGAAGCAATCTAATTAAAATTAAACTTCTTAGATTCGCACCGTATACTTTGCGTAAGAAGATCTGACATAACCCGATTAGGGGTCATGTTCATGTGAACTTTATGTTAGCCAATCAGTGCATGCGTCGCCTATGAAGTCATCGGTGTTCACAATTCAAGGAAAATGTCTGCGATTGTTTGGTTTAAAAAAAAAAACATTGCAGCTAGAGGTGATGCCACAATGCACAGTTTACATTGACTGGCGTTGTATTCCTCGTGTTAATTAAGTAAACCATCTTGAAAACTATTCAATTCATACCCATCCCTATTCATACATAAATCGCGATTCACGATTAATTTAATTTGGGTGTATTTTATATCATACGTTTTGTTGTTTGTATGAACGGAATAGATTTGGCATTATTGCGAAAGTTTAAAATTCCTTTTGTTAGAACAACAATTGTATAGTGTGCAATAAACTTCGTGGGAAAGCGATTACTGCAACTTAATTGTTTACAAAGTGCCGGGAACCGCCTGAATAGCCATCGTTGTCTGTATGGCGCAATCTGACTGACTGATAGTTCTTATGAATATTCCAAGCAAAAGGTCATGTGGGCATGACTCCCAATGGGGTTATGACAGATCCTATTATAGCGATGGTGAGCATATCCGAAGATCTGATTTAATTAGATTGTACCCGGAAGTTGTTGTATGCACACTAAATGTTCGAATACAAAGACTTAGAGAGATAACTCGCGTTTTCGAACAGACCTATTGCAAACATATCACTAATCTATATCATATTGCTGTTACCAAGCAGTTTCATTGTTATTTCTCTGTAATTATACAAACATATGTAATCACACTTTTCTTTATCTGTATGACTTTGACCATGTACTTGTATGGAGAAGGCCTACGTATATAGGCAATGCCTGTTGTTTATATACATAATAAAATATTGTTTAAATTAAATTAATTGCTTGTCATCTGTCATTTTCGACTTCTTCTCCAGAACCACTGGGCCAATTTCAACCAAACTTGGCAAAAAGCATCCTTGGGTGAAGGGCTTTTAATTTTGTTCAAATGAAGGACCATATCCCCTTCAAAGGGGAGATAATTACAAAAAAGTAAATATAGGGTGGAGTCATTTAAAAATCTTTTTCTCAAGAACCACTGGGCCAGAAGAGCTGAAATTTACATGAAAGCTTTCTGACATAGTGCAGATTCAAGTTTGTTCAAATCATGACCTCTGAGGTAGAATGGGGCCACAATAGGGGATCAAAGTTTTACATATAAATATTAATATGAAAAAATCTTTAAAAATCTTCTGAAGAAGAACCACTGGGCCAGGTAAGTAAAAATTTCCATGAAAGCTTCCTGACATAGTGCAGATTCAAGTTTGTTCAAATCATGACCCCCAGGAGTTGGATGGGGCCATAATAGGGGATCAAAGTTTTACATACAAATATATTAGGGCTGTGCGGTGCACTGAAAATTTCGGTGCACCGCGAATCATACCATTCGATTCGATGCACCGATTACAAATTCCAGATTTCGGTTCGGTTCAGTTTAGATTTTACATACACCAAAACAACAAATATGGCGTCCGAGTGATGTGCAGAACATGTGGTTTTTTATGCAATAGAGATTTAAATCACTACTGTGTTGAGAGTTAGCATTTTCACCACTCAGATACCAACAGAATATGGTCCGTAAGATCATTGCAGTTTATCTTTACATGACATATAGCATTTCTGTCAGTGGTGGAGTGAAATCAACATCGTAGGTAATGACACAGATTTGACAGTTGATATGAGAGAAGTAAATCAATAAAGGAGATATTTTCAAAGACTCGTTGAATTTTTACATATCAATGAAAATAATATCATATACATTTTAGATTCACTATAGATTTGTTTAATAATCGAAAACTTGTGCACCACATTAATATTATAATAAACAAATTTTAGTAGACTGTTAGTTTTCTTTCTTTTATCAAAGTTATAAAATGCCATTATAAATAGATATGATGTTTACAAATAACAACATATAGTTATATAACTTGAATCAAATCAAATCAAATATGCTACTCATTAAAATTGTTAATTTTTGTGCTTTAATTAGATAAATTGGACCTAACATGAACCGAATCGAAAATAACCGAACCATGCTGTTCTGAATCGAAACTGAACCGAATCGAGCTAACCCTGAATCGTCCCAACCCTAAAATATATATGGAAAATCTTTAAAAATCTTCTCAAGAACCACTGGGCCAGGAAAGTCAAAATTTCCATGAAAGCTTCCTGACATCGCAGATTCAAGTTTGTTAAAATCATGGTACCCGGGGCGTAGGATGGGGCCACAATAGGGGATCAAAGTTTTACATACAAATGTATATAGGGAAAATAATTAAAAATCTTCTGAAGAAGAATCACTGGGCCAGAAAAGTTTACATTTGCATAAAAGCTTCTTGACGTAGTGCAGATTCAAGTTAGTTAAAATCATGCCCCCCAGGGGTAGGATGGGACCACAGTAGGGGATCAAAGTTTTACATACAAATATATAGATAAAAGCTTTGAAATTTTTTTTCTCAAGAACCATTGGGCCATTGAGGTTTACATTTTCATGAAAGCTTCCTGACATAGTGCAGATTCAAGTTTGTTAAAAGCATGGCCCAGGGGTAGGTTGTGGCTACAATAGAGATAAAAAAATTTTACACAAGGGAATAGATAGGGAAAATCTTTAAAGATGGGCCAAGGTGACTCAGGTGAGCGATGTGGCCCTTGGGTCTTTTTTAAGTCATCTGAGTAAACTCAGGTGACCTATTGCAATTGGTTTTCGTCCGTCGTCGTGCGTTAACAATTGAACATTTTTAACTTCTTCTTAATAACTACCATTCCAATTCTTTTCAAATTTGGTATGAAGCATCATTGGGACAAGGGGGACATAAATTGTAAATTTCAGGAATCCAGCACCCCTGGGGCCCTAGGGGCAGGGCAAAAACTGCCCAAAATTGACCAATTTTCAAAAATCTTCTTCTCAAGAACCACACACATGTAAGAAAAACTAAATGCATAGTGATGTAAAGCAGGAAGGCCTCTATCAAAATTGTAAATTTCATGATCCCCGGGGTAGGGGTTCTGACCCCAGGGCGGGGCCAAACTTGTTAAATAGTGTTTATGTGGAAAACACTTAAATTACATCTTCTTTAATGCTATTGATACTAAATTGAAAGTAAATAGATATTTAGGAAGAACAGGTAGTCCTTTACCAATATTGTAAATTTTATTATTCCAGGGGTAGGGGTTTTGGTATCGTGGTGGGGCCAAAATGGTTAGTTATTAAATGTGTGAACAATAGACATTTTTAACTTCTTGATAACTATCATTCCAATTCTTTTCAAATTTGGTATGAAACATATTTGGAACAAGGGGAACATAAATTGTAAATTTCAGGATTCCAGCACCCCTGGGGTCTTAGGGGCGGGGTAAAAACTGCCCAAAATTGACCAATTTTCAAAAATCTTTTTCTCAAGAACCACACACATGTAATAAAAACTAAATGCATAGTGATGTAGAGCAGGAAAGCCTCTACCAAATTGTAAATTTCATGATCCCCAGGGTAGGGGTTCTGAATCTGGCAGCCTAATTCTTCGTGCCTGTTTTGGAATACATTGTTAGAAACTATATTTGTTTCGAACCTATTGAAATATTTAGAATTTTCATAATTATGGAACAAAAATTGAGTTAATGGAAACAAAGTAATTTTAAAAAAAAAAATATACATGTATATATATATATATTAAACATGGCTTCAAACAAAACGTCTAGTCTAGCTCTAAACAATACATCTTCTTTCAAACCACGGGTTAGGTCTAGTTAACGTCAATATGAGCTACTACTTCCTTTACTAGATCAACAGCATTTCCGCGGCCATGGTAGCTAGTGTCGCTTGACTCGATCGTCTCCATGCTATTTTTCAAGGTATTTATGTATCGTACATGTTGTGACTTTGCACCTTTTTCTTTTTCACATGTCTGCTTCTCGCATAAATTCCGACGTGTGTCATATTTTTTAAATTAGTTACCATTTCCGCAGCAGTGTTTCGTAAAGTTAGTAAAAATAATTTGGAATATGAGATAGTTTCAGAGATAAAGCGTACTTATATTTACATGAAAATGCTTGCAAAAATTAAACATTCCTAGTATGGACGTTAATATTTGACCAAAAGTAACGATTGTCGTCATAAAGGAGGGGGGGGTATTTTTCGCAAACAAGGATCGATTATAAAAGCACCTGAATAGTTTGTACGTTTCCCAAGCAAGATTCGGAGAAATGTGTGTCCAGTTCTAATTTCACACTACTATAGTAAATATCAACAAACGATCATCATCTTACACTTGCACTGAGTCATTGTTTACAGACGGTTGACTTTCTTTTTGTAAATGCCTAGAGATGCAAATTGCATGTGCATGTAGGAGCGATTTCGGTGACTTGTAGGCTATACTATCAAAATTATTGTGGCGCATACTATACATATATATAATATATGCAATGTATATATATGAGAAAGAAACTTGTAATCACTATGAAATAAAATGAAAATTATCATTTGACAAGAATTCAATCAACAGATTTACACAAAACACTTGACAGCGGTAGCAAATTACAACAAAATATGATGACACTTTTTCCCGCGATACAACGTCGTGACTTACTTTTTTTATTATGACGTTGTATAGTGTGTCTGTACAGTATTGTTATTTTTCTCGGGAAGCTTAACTACGCTGCGTCCGGTTCTAAATTTATAATAAATTTGCAACCATCACGTGATCATCGTCCCGCATATCCTTAAGACCTAATATCATGTTGTCTCAAAAGTAGGTCATGGTGACCTACTTTTTGAATTTCGCAGGTAATCATTATTAAATGGATTTTGATGCATATCTTGAACACTTTCGAGCCTATGATCATCAAAAGTTGTAAGTTGATGGATCATGGAACCTTGAACTGCATCATGTGAAAAGTATGTCACCATGACCTACTTTCTGAATTTTATGCTATAATCATTTACGAATACATTTTAGATTGTTATTTCAAATACCGAGAGGTTTAGAATCATCAAACTTTGTAAGTTGATGGTCTAGAGGCCTCGAAACAGATTTATAAAAAAAAGTAGGTCACGATGACCTACTTTTTGAATTTTGCAGACATTCAAATTTCACATTTTCAATTTTAGATGCATATTTTGGACACTATGAAAGCTAGGATCATCAAACTTTGTCAGTTGATGCATCTTGAGTCTTCATAGTTTGTTGACCAAAAAGTAGGTCACCGTGACCTACTTTTGGAATTTGACGGCTATATTTGAATATTTCAGATACTCTTTGACTTACAATTATCAAACTTTGTCAGTTGATGCATGTTGAGTCTTCAGAGTGTGTTGACTAAAAAGTAGGTCTCCGTGACCTAATTTTGGATTTTGACGGCTATATTTAAATATTTCAGATACTATTTGACTTGCAATCATCAAACTCTGTCAGTTGATGGGTCTTGAGTCTCTTGAGTCTTCAGTGTGTCGACCAAAAGTAGGTCACCGTGACCTACTTTTGGACAGTTCCATTTAAATTTTCAGGTACTGTTGGACTTAACGTCATCAAACTGTTAATTGATGAATCTTGTTTAGTGAGAATTTTTGCCTGTTCTACTATGTATCAGAAGAGCGATTCTAGGCCCATGGGCCTCTTGTTAACTTCTTGAAAACCATCATTCCAATTCTTTTCAAATTTGGTATGAAACATATTTGGAACAAAGAAAACATAGATCTTAAATTTTAGGATTCCTGCACTCCTGGGGCTAGGGCTGAAACGATACGCCCCCTTCACGATATGATACATATTGCAGTACTTATGCCACGATTCAATACTTTCAATACAATGCAATTTAAAGAAGAAACCAATAATAACATTGAAGAAAAAATTAATTATCAACAATTAAAATAATAATTTGAAAAGCAAAACTGTCAAACGGTGAGATGCCTGTTCACTATAGTAGTTTAAACTGATATGGTTTATTATTATTTTCGTCAACCCCGGCAAACAACAGTTTGAACATTACTTGACGCTATTTTGTCCCTCATGCAGGTAGAAATAATATGTACTGGCCGAGACTGATGTATTTTATTGAATCCGTTTGTAATAAATGTATCGAACCGAAAATTGAGGCATTGAATCGAATATTGAATCGAGCATTTATATGAACAGTATTGATATTTTGGTGAATCGTTTCAGCCCTACCTGGGGCCTAAGGGGCAGGGCAAAAACTGCCCCCAAATGACAAATTTTCAAAAATCTTCTTCTCAATGACCACACACATGTAAGAAGAACTAAATTCATAGTGATGTAGAGCAGGAAGGCCTCTACCAAAATTATCAATTTCATGATCCCTGGGGTAGGGGTTCTGACCCCAAGGCGGGGCAAAACTTGTTATGTAGTGTTTATGTGTAAAACACTTAAATAACATTTTCTTTAGTGCTTTTGATACTAAATTGAAACTAAATGGATAGAGCAGTTAGTCTTTTACCAAAATTTTAAATTTGATTTTCCCCAGAGTAAGGGTTTTGACCACAGGGTGGGGCTAAACTTAGTATATATAGTATTTATGTGTAAGTTTGCTGATACTGTATAAAATCTAAATGCATACTTAGAAATAGCAGAAAAGGATGTACAAAAAATGGTGAATTTCACGACCCAGGCCTGGGTTATGACTTTAGGATGAGTCCAAATTAGTCATATTTTGATGTTTTAATATTAATACACCTATTATTTAAAACCTTTCATCAGTGTATGCACTTTTGAGGGCAGTGAAGTTTTAAGAACACTTCTTGTTTTATACTGTTGCTGGACATTAGAATTTAGCTTAGATATTCAGAACAGGAATTTTTTTCTAGATTTCATAGCCCATGGAAGTAGTGATAGTTTTTCACTAGTAATCAGGTGACCGATAAGGCCTGTGGGCCTCTTGTTTCGTGTACATGGGTATGTTGACTCTTTTTCTCGTACTTCAGTATGACAGTAATTGTTTTTGTATCATATGCAACAATGACATTGGTCATATCGATGTTGAATCTTTTCTCCATCCTTAAAGTCTTTTTCCCCAATGCACAAAGTGCAGTTCATAATGTCATAATGTCTATGTTCCTGCTCATGCTTTCTCTCCATACTATGCAGAACATTAAGGGGAGGGTTTTTTTAATTTGGAGCACTTTCAATTTGGGGAGTTGGGGAGACATTTGTTTTTAACAAAAATAAATTATATTTATTGCCCACATTTATGACCACCCATGGACTTGAACCTTGCACTCTAGCAGATCTAGCTGCTATATTGAATTATGCTGCTGTAATAAAAGTGAATCTATGTATCTACAGACACACAAATGTAGCATTTAACTTCCTAATGACATAATACTCAAATAATCAGTGTTTTTGTTTTCAGACTGTTTTACGAAAGATGCAAAAAGGCGAAGATTATCCAAGCCAAAATCTTTTTTTCCTTTGTGTGGTCGTCATGAGAATCGTGGGAAGGAATTGGTATTAGATGACATAGTTGTACTGACGCAAAATATTTATGGTAAGTTACAGAGAACTAGAAATACAAATCAATTCCTTATATTGAGATGATTATTTAATCCTAGCAATGTCTAGTTGCTTCAATTAAATTAGTCGTGTGAAGTTCTGTTGAATTGTTTCTCATAAATCAATATATTTTAGAAAATTAATGTATTTAATAATTGACAAAGTCATCCCTGGTTGAAAGGGGTTCTGGAGATTTAAACTACCCTTTCATCAAAGGAAATGCTATGTCTGCAGTAGAAATGACAACTATGTTTCCATGATTTATCTTCCAAAATATTTTTATTCTTCGAGGGCAGATCCAGAAAATTTTCAAAGGAGGGGTTGAGACTGAAGTTTTTACCTTTCCGCCTATGAAAGGGATAGCGGTCAAAGACCCAAAAATGACAAAAATTTACCTTTTTTATGGCCAGCCATGGAATATAGTGTTGCCCATTTCCATCATTCTGTCACAATTGAGTTTTCATTCATTATCTCTGCTATAGATATTTGATATATGGACTGCTCTCTGAAAAAACTTGACTTATTGACATCAATGTCAACACTGAGAAAAGTGTAATAATTGCGACATCAAATATTAGTATGAAAAAGCACATCCTTTATTAAGTCTCCCAAACAAAGTCTAGACTTATTGTTTTTGCTCGGTTGTTATTTTTCTTCCGCTTCTTCTGCTTCTTTCTCGTGCCAAAAAACTGTCTACAGCCATTCACCATAATTCATAGATGAAAGTTACATTTTGGGGGTATACTGTTGAGAAAATTAATTCCAGAATTCAACAGGATATGATTTGACAAATATGATAGAGTCCTGGGGTCTTTAAAAATTAGAAGAGACATGGGATCTTTAGAAATGACAAAGGATAATAGGATCTACAAATTAGTATCAAGGTCAAGCGACTTCAATGACCATGACCTCTGATGTTGAACATAACTGTTATAATTTTAGAATCAGAATTGATAGAAACATGGGATTTTCAGAAATAAGAGAATACAAACTAGTATCAAGGTCAAATGACCTTGATCATTTGGTATTGTTAGATCTGCTATAAAGGCAAATCTAATTTATACATATTTATAATTATTTGTTTGTAATTTCTTTTATATTTACTTGTGTTTATGTGACGTCACACGTCTTTACGCGACGTCAAACGTGCATGTCTATTGTGATGTAAAATAACAAATCAGAAAAACAACAATTTGATTTACTAGTTACCAGTAGTTTACAGTTGTAGTCAACAGTGCAATAAGTTAGAGACACTATATTTTGGTAAGCATACTTTTATTATTTGATAATTTACAGTTCAATTAATACAAATAATCATTAAGCGGGTACATAAAGCACTTACCATTATTTCGGTAATTTAGCAGTTCATATTTAGATATCAATAACTGTCCGTATTCTTACGTAATATTGTACTTAGTTTAAAGTTTTATACTAATGATGTGTATATATTGTATTGATATTGTATTGTTTGTTTATTCTCTCTTACAGAGAATCGTTAACTTTCATTATAACAGAAAATAAAGACATGTAAATATGGAACGCATATCTCTTCATTCTAACATCGGACGAGCCGACGGCAACAATTCTCAAAATATATCATGAATTCTCAGATGCATGCAAGTTGAAGGTCAGGTGCTAAGTATCAAATCGTGTGAAGAAAATTGTGACAATTTCCCGTGATATTATAAATATGAATTCCAAAGAAGATTCGAATACCAATTTTACGGAAGTACGGAGATTGAGAACAACACACCAGTCACAACTTACAAAATTATATAACGATATAGAGAAGAAGTTGGTGACTTACGATAATGTTGATATAGTGAAAACCTCGGCGAAGAAAGTACCTGAACGATTTCATTCATTTCAAAAAGCACATCTACAGTGTCTGGATAAGTGTTCTGACAGTCAGATGATTGAAACACTTGAAAATAATTTTGATAGCTGCAAAAGGAACTATGAGGAGTTCTGTGAGAGAATATAACAATGGCTAAATAAAATTTCGGACATTGTTACTTTAAATGAACATCGCAGCGAGGTCAGAATCACTAAAAACAAATCCAGTGAAATCCGGGAAATCAATAATATGAGTTCCGTTTCCGCTACACCATCTGCTCTTTCGAGCCGCTCTCGATTTCGTGATGCCAGAGTTAAGCGCTTGAGAGCTGAACAACAGATCATAGCATTGGCTAGGAAACAGGAACTGGAATGTGCACGCAGAGAAATCGAAGACAAGGAGAAGATTATTGAACAACAAGTTGAACTTGAGATTGCGAGATTAGAGGAATCAGTCTGGCAGGAGGCGGTGATAGAAGAGGAAGGTGAGATGCAAGAAGTGAGCGAATCAATGACGCACCAAAGAACCGAGGATCGCAGAGATGTGAGGTGTAGGCCGCCGTACGCAATGGAACCGGAAGTCGGAAACTCGATGCGTTTGATGAACACGGTGACACAAACGGGTACTCAAGGGAGTTCTCATGACATCCAGATCAAGGTAACCAAATGAAGGGGCAATCGTCAGCTCAACTACTATCGATGTCGCATTCAGTAGATTAGCGTCCGTTCTTTAAGAAGGATTCAACCTTCCGAAACCAGAAATACTTAGCTTCGATGGATCACCCATGAACTACACTAAGTTCATTAAGAACTTTGAAACGAACATTGAAAACAAGATAAATGACAATAGTACAATGTTAAGTTATTTAATTCAGTACTGCAAAGGTGAGGCTAAAACTTCTATTGAAGATTGCGTTTTATTAGAACCTGTAGAAGGTTACAAAAGGGCACGAGAAATATTGTACTCTCGTTATGGTCGATCGCATGTTATTGTTAGGTCTTACATAGACAAATTAGTATACGGAGACCAAATTAAGGCATCAGATGTAGAGGAGCTATCTAAGTTAGCTCTTGAAATGCAGAAGTGTGAAATAACTCTTTCTCAGTTAGGATTTAGGTCAGATATAGACAAATCTAATAATTTGAGACGGATTGTTAAGAGAATACCATTGCATTTAAAAACAAAATGGGTAGAGATTGCACACCCGATCACTGAATCTGGCAGAGAGCCACGTTTCTCCGACTTAGTTAAGTTTGTAGATGAGAAATCTAGGGTAGCAAATTCAATGTATGGTCTTGAACTCACGAGAGAAACTAAGTCACATGTAAAACCCAAGGACCCACTAAGTCACCATAGCCACGAGGTCAAGGGCAAAACAACTACACTAACTACGCTAAACAAGACCGAGTCAGTGAAAAAAGAGCAAATTTGTGTTTGCTGTTCTGGTACATGCAAAGAGTTAGCAGAATGTAGTAAATTCAAATCTTTGAATTTAGCAGATAGGTCAAACTTTGTTAAGCAGAACAGTTTGTGTTTTAATTGTTTAAAACCGAAACATGTTGTAAAATCATGTAGGAAACCAAGTATGTGTTCCGTTCCAGAGTGTAAGGGTAAACATCATATGCTTTTACATAGGTGTGTTAGACCCAATGACCACGCAACTGCTATAAGTTCTTTCAATTGCACAACGAAAACAAATGTTAAGGTTAAAATGTGTTTAGGAATAGTTCCTATAAAAGTTTATGGTGAAAATGGAAAGACGTATTGTACATACGGACTTTTAGATGATGGAGCAGACAAAACGATGTGCGATAAGAGATTACTAGAAATTCTAAACCTCAAAGGCAGAACCGTAAACTTTGAAGTCTCAACCATGACATCATCTGGAAGCAGCATGTCAGGCAAAGAGTTAGACCTAGATGGGAGTTCTGTAAATGGAGACAGTAAAGTTTCCATACCTAAAGTGTGGATGGTTAAATAACTTCCGATATCAACTAGGTCTGTCGCCCCGCGATGTCAACTAGAAAAATACGATTATCTATCTGATATTGAAATATCAGAAATTGAAAATGATGATGTTATGCTCCTCATCGGCACAGACACACCATTCGCGCATATTCCACTTGAAGTGCGAGCTGGAAGTAACGATCAACCCTATGCTGTTCGTTCTAGCCTGGGATGGGCTGTTCGAGGGCCAATGGAAGCCAATTCCGAGTCTAAAACTGCCACTGTTCACTATCAACGCGTCAAGGATGAGGTACTGCAACAGCAGCAGGAGCGTATGTGGACTACAGACTTTAACGAAGTGACATCCAAGAAAAATTGTGCTATGTCATTAGAAGACAAGCAAGCAATGAGAACCATGGAATCAACAATTTTGTTCGAAGATGGACATTACAAGCTTGGATTACCATGGTGCGATGATGACTTAAAATTACCAAATAACCTGGCGCTTGCACATGCTCGTCTAAATCAACTCAAACACAAGTTATCACGTGATCTGGAACTCCATAAGATGTACACAGCAACGGTGGATGGTTATATTGAGAAGGGGTATGCTAAATGATTAGAAGATGAAAACAAAAATGATTCAAATAGACGTGTTTGGTATTTACCACATCATCCAGTACAAAATGAAAACAAACCTGGGAAAGTTAGAGTTGTGTTTGATTGTGCCGCAAAGTACAAAGGAGTATCATTAAACAGCAACTTATTACAGGGACCAGACTTGATGAACAGCTTGGTAGGTGTACTTATCCGATTTAGGCAGGAAAGCGTAGCTGTAACTGCCGATATTGAAGCTATGTTTCATCAAGTTCGATTTCAGGAAAAGGTTCATGATGTTCTGCGTTTTTTGTGGTGGCCTGACGGTGATTTAGATAAGGAACCGGTCACATACTATATGGCAGTTCACTTGTTTGGAGCTTCTTCGTCACCAAGCTGTGAAGTAGTTGCCGGAGAACAGCTTCTTATGGACGAAAAATTACTCACCCTGATGGCGGAAGTTGAGAGGATAATAAACGATAGACCAATAACTACTGTTAGCAACGATCCAAATGATCCACCAGCACTCACTCCTAGTATGTTGTTATTAATGAAAGACAACAAAAGTCCTCCAGGAGTTTTCAATCCGCATGATATATATGCAAAACGATGGTGGAAGCAAGTTCAATACTTAGCAGACGTATTCTGGAGGCGTTGGATCCATGAATACTTACCCTCTCTTCAATTACGATCAAAATGGCAACGACCTAATCAGAACATGCAGAAAGGTGATGTCGTTCTGGTAGTTGATGAGAACATACATAGAGGACAATGGCCGTTAGGACGCATTATAGACGTCATTGTTGGAAGAGATGGACTTGTACGCAGTTGTGTGGTCAAATATCGAAATTCAAATCTCGTTAAACCAATAACCAAACTATGCCCTTTAGAATGTTCATAATGTATCAGATAATGTTACAGGTGTAGATTGACCTTTTGTACATTTATGAATTAGTATAGACTATTTACGTAAAAGGTAATTATATATGATTATTGTATTTTACATGATTTATGAATTTTTTTGGAAAATTCCACGGTGGGGAGTGTTAGATCTGCTATAAAGGCAAATCTAATTTATACATATTTGTAATTATGTGTTTGTAAATTCTTTTATATTTACTTGTGTTTATGCGACGTCACACGTCTTTAGATATCAATAACTGTCCGTATTCTTACGTAATATTGTACTTAGTTTAAAGTTTTATACTAATGATGTGTATATATTGTATTGATATTGTATTGTTTGTTTATTCTCTCTTACAGAGAATCGTTTCATTATAACAGAAAATAAAGATATGTAAATATGGAACGCATATCTCTTCATTCTAACATCGGACGAGCCGACGGCAACAGGTATTGATATAATTGTTGGTATGGTATGTGAAATTCATTGTGTGGTGGATTTTATCGACTTTGTCAGATTTCCTAATGATAGTCTCTTCGCATCCCTTGTCGAAATGGACAATATCATTTGCCGAACTCAATATCTTTATGAGTAGGCCATATATGACAGGGCTTTTACTAAATGAACACAAAACCCTCAAACTTGGCCTACCTTGGAAGACTGATGACTCTGAACATAGTAAAAAAAAAAAAATGCTGAATCAGCATCCTTAGGTGAAACACTTTCAAGTTTGTTAAAATGAAGGGCCATGTCCCCTTCAAAGGGGAGATGATCACAAAAATGCAAAATTAGGGTAGGGTCATATGAAAATCTTCTTAAGAACCAGTGGGCTAGAGCTGACATTTACATGAAAGCTTCCTGACATAGTGCAGATTCAAGTTTGTTCAAATCATGGCCCCCGGGGATAGGGTGGGGCCATAATAGGGGATCAAGGTTTTACATAGAAATATATAGGGAAAATCTTTAAAAATCTTCTCAAGAACCATTGAGCCAGAAAAGCTGAGATTTATATGAAAGCTTCCTGATATAGTGCAGATGCTAAATTGTTAAAATCCTGGCCCCCGGGGGTCGGATGGGGCTGCAATAGGGGATCAAAGTTTTACATACAAATATATAGGAAAAATCTTTAAATATCTTCTTCTCAAGAACCATTAGGCCAAAGAAATTGACATTTACATGAAAGGTTTCTGACATAGTGCAGATTGAAGTTTGTAAAAATCATGGCTTCCAGGGGTAGGTTAGGGCCACAATAGGGACTAAGGTTTTACATGCAAATATATATGGAAAGTCTTCAGATATGGACCAAGGTGACTCGGGTGAGCAATGTGACCCATGTGCCTCTTGTTATTTTCAGTGTCATTGAATGAAAATTTCATGCATCTTCGAGAGAAGCCTGCATGGTCTTAGAATTTATACTGTAGCTCATGCTAAACGATCACCCCTTGTACTCAAACTTGTCACCACATGACTTGTAAATACGTATATCATTGGACAATTTATATCTGAATTCAGAGAGACTGTGTGTAATAGAATAAAACTTTTTAAATGTGTAAGTTGGATTAGAAAATCCTATGTACAATCTGTTTTCTAATTTTTAGTATAAGTTAGAATGATGATTGTGCTATGTTTGTACATTTGTAGAAGGTGAATTTAAATGATTAAAGCATATGTAAAAAAAAATCTAGATAGGAAGTTGAAATATTGCAATTTTAGTCATTTGTAATGAGTTGATGTATTTATAAGATTTAATTGATAAATTTTGCTTCTTTTCTAAATTGTGTGATTTACACCTTATTTTGTATTTCAAAAGTTACGCTCAATATGTATTTGTGTTCCACTTGATTACAGAAATTGTGATACAAAATGAAAGTATTGAATTACGTTTTTATAGAAACGTCTATGTTAAAATTCTGATATAGTTTTTTTTATTTTTTACCTCATTATTCCACCTTTCCAAAAATAAATGTTTTCCTGACTAATTTGAAATATAAAGAAAAAAGACAAAAATAAGATTGATGCGTTTACAAGTTTGCAACATCACAGTCGTTTTATTTAACAAAATAACATGCTGAATTTCATAAACGAGTTCGTGGGTGGGTAGGGAAAACCAGACACAGGTAATACTTGTGCAAGCTTATAACGAATGTTGCATTAATTGAAGAAAATGTGTGTTCGACTAAATATATACTGGGCACAAAAGCGTTCATGGTTCACATGAAAAAAAGAAAATTAAATGAAACTTAAACTACCAAAGATGAAAATGTGAAGAAATCAATTTATCCACCACTGCTTTTGTGTCTGCATGCAAACATTAAATAAATGATATTCGAATGCATTCACCAGCGGCTACGAAGTCCGTACGTTCAGATAAATCTTTGTCAAAAGATTTACGTTGTCTATGAAACAAGATTTAAGATGTCTACGAAACGATGTCCAAATTTTTCAGCTGTTCACCGTGCGCTCTCCGTTTAGTTTTGCACTCACTGTGCATTCACCATTCACAAAGCGTTCACCGTTCACTGTCATTTGGAACACCAAAGTGAAAGGATAGATTTTCAAAGCAAGGCAAAAGTGGGAGAAGTTCTAATTGAGAGAAAAATGTAAGAGCCTGAGTTATGAATTCAACTCTTATACATGTACATGTAGCGAAGAATGAGCAACGAGCACTGGTACATGTATGAAAATGAGGCAGTTTCAGTTAATAAACTCTCCACCGAAATTATCATTTTAACATTTTCAAGTTGGGACAAAAGCACAATTTATTATATTTTATTTTGTTTCACTTGATAAAAATTTTATGCAAGTCAATTATTTTCTTTAAGCCCCCTATCTCTCTCTCTCTCTCTCTCTCTCTCTCCCCCCCCCCCCCCCCCCCCCACACACACACACACACACACTTACATTAAAAAAAACGATGCTACATTTCAATGCACATTCTTTCTCAAATGTCAAATTGATTTGACAAGTATTTCTGATTAATTGAACAGTCGATATGCCCACCTAGGGACGTCTAAACTCTTGGCTGAAGTGGCTTAGCCAACTGATAGCAAAAACAATGGGGAATATACACAAACTTCCCTCCACTATATTGGGTTCAAACCATTACTGTGGAAACAAAACCCATAACATCAGCATGATTTACCCATTTATTGATATCATAACCAGCTGAACACAAGCTGTGCACACAACAGGAAAGTGGAGATAAATGGCAGCATTGCTTACTAAAACCCAGGTCTGGGGGGAAGAACCGAGCTACCAACACACAAGGGGCAAAACGGGGGCCTTATGTTGGGCACAAGTTCCAATGGAGTCCCATGTTTAGAAAACATGTGGACAGGGGTTGCATTGGTTGACATATCTGTTTACCCTGTTTCCCAAAGAATTGCTCCCTGGTTGATAGTACTGCTGACACTGAGTACTCCAAGGAAAGCCTCCCCTCCTGTTAAAAGAGGTGGAGGGGGCCCCGGTCTGGCAGACACACGTGGACCCCAATTTACATGAGGGGTATTTTTTCCCCAATAAACATATTAACACCTGAGGGTTTATTCTTCCCCCAATAAACACCTGAGGGTTTATTCTTCACCCAATAAACCACACATGCCCTCCGTCTTGATTGACAGATGGGGGGGAAACACAGGCCAGAAATGTCCCAAAATGCCCCCCAGACCCACCACAAACATTGATATAATGTTCGGCCATTTCCCTAGACCAAAAACACCTTTTAGATGTAGGCCATCTCTTGTAGGTAATTAGGCAGAAATTTTTGGCAAGAACTATTTGCATCAATTTCCCCAAGGGGAATTTAAGAGCCACAGGTTCACACTGAGCACCACAGGCGCCAAGGAGTTTGTGAATGGTGTAATAATAGCTAGCTGAGACTACCCCAGACTGATTTACAAAGATAAATGCATGTGATTACAGCTTGCGATGACAAATTGAACAAAGTCCAAATTTACTGGACATGGCAGGATGAATATGTGGATTATGACTTTTGATTATTGAGATGTACTTAGAACTAAATCTCTGACACATGGACAAGGAAAATCTATGATACGAGTCTGAATGACCTGCACTTAAACAGGTGTAAATACAGAGCCGACCCAGACATGTCAAATGTACCAATTTTAGTCGGCACCAATGAAACATTGCTTTCAAAAAGAAGAAATCTAGTCTCCCAAATGGAAAAAAAAAACAAAAACTGACCAACTCTGGACAGGGAACGTTAATTTCCAATATCACTACATGAACAAGGAAAATCTCCGACACGAGTCTGAAAGACCTGCACTTAAACAGGTGGAAACTCCGAGCTGACCCAGACATGCCACATGTACCAATTTTTTTTTTTTTTTTTTTTTTTTTTTGCACCAATGAAACATTGCTTTCAAAAAAACGGAAAACTAGTCTCCCCAATGGTGAAAAACTGACCAACTCTGGACAGGGAATGTTAATTTCCAATACAACTACATGAACAAGGAAAATCGGACAGGAATCTGAATGACCTCCACTTATACAGGTGTAAATTCCGAGCCGACCCAGACATGCCATGTGTACAAATTTTGTCGGCACCAATGAGAGATTGCTTTCAAAAAGGAGAAATCAAGTCTCCCAAATGGGGGGAAAACTGACCAACTCTGGACAGGGAACATTAATTTACCATATGCTTTTGGCAATTTGTCCAAAAGTTGACTCACATAGGGATAACTTGAAAACTGAATACTAGATTCTACCCTTTTCATCATAAATTGCATTTGCTAAGGACGTAGGAATTTTTATTGGGCATGGCACAGAAAGAATCCTGGATTACACCTTGATCGTATGATGTCCTACGTGGACGAGAACAAGAAAAACTATGACAAAAGGGATGACAGAAACATACGGATGCGTGTGTAAATTCTGATCCAACCCAGACATGCTACATGTACAAATTACAGCAAACCAATGAAAGACTTCCTTAAGAAGGGGAAAAACACATTGACCAACTCTGGACGGGATACACTGCCTAAGCGAAAGCAAATTGAAACCACACACACCCTTAAATGGAATAGTTTACATGAAAACAATCTGGAAGTATAAGTGTAGGTTGCTTGGAGTGCGAGATTGGACTAGAACATTAGGGGATGTAGTGTCTGTGGAATTGACTGCTGGGTAGGCCCCACTGCAAAATATGAATGAAATTACCAAGGGGGTGACTGAATTGCTCTGAAGTATATCTTGTGGTGTGCAGATGTACTATAGCCAAAGTTATGGATTGATAGGACCTGAACCAGAAGTTGGCAGGTCTGTATGTGATACCCGACACCCCCGATGTGGTGAGACAAGTGTCTCGGATGTACTGGTTTTAAACATTATCCGCACAAGACTAACGTAGCTGTGCCCTATAATAATCAGGATGTGCTGGATTTTGGCTTATACCAGGCATGGTTTCCCCGACTCCTAGTATCCCCCCCCCCCCCCACACACACACACACCCTTGAATCCATGGGGGTTTGGATGGCCAAGTGAAACCATACACTCCAGTATGCTTAAAGGTGAAAAGGAACCTAACCAGAGATATAGGAATTGCCGATACAAATGACCTTTTGGCCATATTGTACATTGTATGGTTATAACAAATGGGTTTGAGTACCTGTGAAGGCCAGACCAACATGGTCACATGACTGATAAATTTGGAGAAAAAAATTGGTTGTGGTAGAGTACTCGTTACAACCGGAAGGAGGAGTCCCGTCCCCACCAACTTGGGGTGTAAAAACTTTTGACAAAAGTTTGATGTTGAGCAATGAGTATAGGGTTCTTTGGACATGACCATTGATATTGCAGCATGGTCAGCACATTAAAGAGCCCTGGTTTTGGGAACAAGTCAATCTGTGGTACCTGACCCAGTGAGCAACACCTAGCACAGGGTGTGTGCGAGTGTGGAAGACGTTAAAAAAAATAAAAATTTGGAGGCTTCCATGGTGTTGTGCTCAAACATGGTTGAAAAACTGACTGAGTTTTGACTAGACCTGAGGGGAGATGGACTGGGTTAAAATAAACGAAATATGGTCAGATGCAAGTAGATGCATGTATAGGTATGACAAAACTGATTCTACTGACAGGATCTTAGACTCTGTCAGATGATGGATATGACAGTGAGTAGAATGACAATGAAACTGCTTGCGTGATGAAAATTTGCTGTGTTTGGGGTGCTCTGTGCCCTATAACTAAATGGGGGTAATTGAGGTTAAAGCTTGATGAGCTGCACAACCTGAACTATTGGGTATGCGTAATAAAAGTTCTTTGGTCTAGCCGAAAAGTACAGATAAAAAGCTGGTCTACAAAACTAATGTAATAGTTCTGTACACCCGTGCAAACCGTTGCTACTATTGCCAAGCAGAGCCACTGTCTTAGCCCTAGATTTTTACATTTTTTTTTGGGGGGGGGGGGATGATTCATGGCATTGGTAATTAATATATAAAAATTGCCAAGTACTGGAGCTACAATTATGAAGGCAACACCATGCATGTGCTTTGCTAAGGGGTGAAGTGCACCCTTAAGCTGGTAATAATAGGACCTACAAGTGTACTATGGGTAACTGGAATTTATGCCAATCTTCCTCCACTACCAACTGTGTATATTACTTAAGCTTATGTGTTGTGATAGGATATGAACCGACAACAGAACTAGAAAGTGGTTGTTGATACACATGTTGCCTAATATTGACTTTACCAAATAGCAGAATTGGGTAGTGGATTTCCTCAATGTAGAGGTTACATAGTAATGACGATTGGCTGATAACAACAAGTGAGCCAATAAGCATGCTGCTGTATACAGTTACTACAAAGTGATGGGGAAAGTAAAGGGTATTTATCTGCAATTGTGAGTTAAACGGTGGTAACTTGTTACATTACCGGTGCTTGTGTTACAAGAAATAGACGGAAAAAAAATATGAAATGGAGTTTCAACATGACGTGCCTATAATATTAAACACACCATTTACATTCCATTGCTTATGTCATCAAATGTGTTTTGACATTTTTAAAAAGTACAGTATAAAATTTGAAATTGTAATTTTGATATTTCTTAGGAATTCTAAGTCTATGGAAACCAAGAATATTAATCTATCTTTTGATAATTATTATTAACAGTCATGGGTTTGTTCTTTATCAACTACCACTTATATCCATAGGAAAGTCTGATGCAACAATATGGTGTTAGATATTGTATTATTTCATTTTCTACAGAATTTGGAAGGGTCACTTGGATTAGCCAAGTGTCACTCAACACCCTTGAAAGGACAGGTAAACCATAGAAATTAAAGAGGCCACTTGTGTTTTTCACA
>NC_079165.1:52973583-53018583 GCF_947568905.1 Ostrea edulis | reverse complement strand
ATCTTTTGAAGAACAGCGGAGCCATTTGACAACTTAAAGGAGCATTTTGGCCTATGGGTTTCTTGTTACATTGGTGCCGTAAACCATCCCCTTGTCAAAATGCCTGCCAGGGAATAATATCCAGGGCTGATGTCTTCAAAGTGTGAAAACATTTGTGTGGTGTTCAGCTGGGTTCGGTTACTGGTGATCAGATAGCACATTTGGTAGACAACCTGACTAAAGATACAGAAGGCCCATGCAGGTTCGAAGCTTGGTCTGCTCCTTTGCATTTTCTCCCTTCCTGTTCCACATGATAAATGCTCATCTAGTTCCTAGCTGTGTAGTGATAAATATTCACAGAATATTGACATTACCATGCAGTGTGTGTTTTTAGGTTTAACTGCATGCATACATACAGAAGTATATGTTTTAATATCTAAAAATGTTTTGGAATAGGGTTCCATTTGTTCAGGTTGACATGTCTGTAATTCTCAGCAGGTGTCCTTAATGGTGGGTCCTGCTTGTTTTATGGTAGGCAATGAGGATTTATTGCCAGAGGTTGGAATGTTGTTGTTTTTGCTAAAGTCTTTGTTTTCCTTCCATTATTCTTAAAAGCTGAGTGAAATGATATGATTCTGTACCCACTGTGTTTCAGTGCACACTAGAGGTTGCCATGTTATATTTCTGTATCAATTAACCAAATTACTGTGATTCAGATGATTTTCAAGTGTAAGAGAAGCTGTTGTGAGAGATAACAATCAAGCAAGGATTAACTGAGGCCTTGGCATTGTTAATTCTGTTTTGCAAAGTAATACTTATATGGCAAGGATGCACACATTTAGAGAATCTGGGCCAAATTATATGTGAAATAGAAGAACTTTCCTTGACATGTTGCCCAGATATCTCCATGATTCCTGTGGCTTATCTGTGTGTATATCCATGAAGATATTTTGGATGAAGAACAGGGAATCTTTTTTATCAAACAGGAGTGTTAAAGGTTATCTAATAATAAACAAAAGGGTTAGTTATTGATGTACATGATAAAAGAGTGCTCTCAGGATTGGAAAAAATTTCTTCAAGGATTTTCTGTTGAAAAGCAGGTATTTCTTAAGTGTCTGTGGAATAAAAAATAGATTCCTACTTTTTGAGTGCATGTCTGTTCATGGTATAGTATATGATCACATGAATTTTAGCAGTCATAAAATAAATTTTTTAGTGCAGATTTATGCAGATGCACCTTAAAGAAATATATAATTATTTGGCCAAAATAAAATATATATATATGTTTTTCGTTTCCCGACCTATCTCCTTTTTCGCTGCCGACCCTAAATATTTTATTAGGTCACCTGAGTATATAAACTCAGGTGACCTAATGCAATTGGTCAGCGTCCTTTGTGCATCATCCATTGTGCGTTAGCAATTGAACATTCTTATGTACTCAGAAATTCATTACGGCAAAGAGTTCACTATTTCTTTTAGTGAACATGCACAAGACAATATAGCTCTCTTCCATTCTACACTAACTAGGTCATAAATTTTTTATGTGTTTATTAGCTCTTCATCTATTTGATAACACTTTGTGACATAAAATAATTTCCACATATCTACACAAGGCAATCTAATTAAAATCGGACTTCTTAGATCCGAGCCGTATACTCTGCTAAGTAGATCTGACGTAACCCGATTAGGGGTCATGTTCAGATGAACTTTATGTCAGCCAATCAGCGCATCGGCTTTGAAATCGTTGGGTGTCCACAATTCAAGGAAAATGGCTGCGATTGTTTGGTTTGAAAGAAAACACATCGCAGCTAGATGCGACATCACAATGCACCGTTTACGTCGACTGACGTTATATTCCTCGCGTTATTTAAGTAAACCATCTTGAAAACTATTCAAATCGTACCCATCCCTATTCATACATAAATCGGAATTTACAATTAATTTAATTTGGGTGTATATCATATCATACGTTTTGTTGTTTGTATGAACGAAATAGATTAGGCATTATTGCGAAAGTTTAAAATTCGTTATGCGAGAATATACAATTTTATAGTGTGGAATAAACTTCATGGGAGAGAGATTACAGCAATTTGTTTACGAATTGCCAGGAACCGCCTAAATAGCCTTCATTGTCTGTATGGCGCAATCTGACTGGCTGGTAGTTCTCATGAATATTCCAAGCGAAAGGTCATGTGGACATGATCCCCTATGGGGTTATGTCAGATCCTATTGTAGCGATTGTGAGCGTATTCTAGGGTCTGATTTTAATTAGATTGTTACATAAGGCAAATGAATTCAAACTTAAAGTGAATTAAATTCGAAAGAAGATGCAAAAGAATATTTTTGTACACAGCACCGCAATGTTTAGGCAAGTTTGAATAAAGGGCAGAGAACTCTAATGAGAAATATTTTCACACCAGCACAGGACCCAGTAATTTTGTCTAATAATGATAGTAGGGGTCTATATACCTTACCACCCCCTAATAAAAAACACAGGGTGGAATGGTATATATAGACCCCTACTGTATATAAACAAAATTACCGGTTCCTGTGGCATATGGAATGCAAAGTAAATTTGATTTAGCTTACATACTGTTTTATATTGCATTGATGCCAATTTGATAGGTTTAAGAAATACAGTCATTTAGTGTATTCTGCATCACCAGCATTTCACGATTCTTAGAATTTCACTTTCACGCTGTACTTTGTACAACACGTACACATGTGTGACAACAAAACAATCAGCACCAGCAAGCTACATATTAATTACAGTGATCCCCCGCTATATTGACCCCGTTCATGATAATGCCAACCCCGCATATAGCCAAAAAAGTTCAAAGTCCCGTTTTCCTCACTATGTAAAACCCCATTATAACACCATCCCCTGCATACCGCCATCCGCCAACCTATTTATAGGTACGATTTGGTCAATTACCGTTATAATCACCCCCGCTAATTATCGTCAATCAACGGCAGGACAACTTCAGTGAGCAGGCTTAACCAATTATCCACCGTTAGTCCTCCAGGTATCAAAGTTTGGAGCAGATAATAAGTTACGTAAACGATAATCATCTGAGTTCAAATATGCAGTATTGTTTTAGAAATCTGAGTATCGCGGACACACCGAAATCTAAGCGTGTTGGATATAAAAGAAAAACTGAAAATCATTAAATACCCCTACCATTACGAGTCATTGCCGATCACTGGATGCCAGGATTATCCAAGCATGCAAAGCACATTGATGTAGTACATAAAATTTGTTTGATTTCTTATGACAGCTGTACACATACCCCCTCCCCCGATATAATGCCAAAATTCCCTAGGTACAAATGTTGGCGTTATAACGGGGGATCACTGTATATAAAAAAATGAAAGGATAGATATCATGCATTGATATATTAATTACAGTTTAATTCATGACCTTGCTATCTTTAGATTCGCAGAAAACTGTCAGTGAGGGAAATGCTGCCTGACATTCATCAGCATTGTAGTGTTGTTGATTGATACAAAGCATGTCATATTAGATATCAATAGGATGGTAATTTTATAAGCTGCCAAGAGCATTGATTGTTTTTGTCAACACTTCAAAGAATAAAAAGTTATGACCACATCTGCAATGCCCAGCAGTTTGGGGTATTTCAAATCACGTGTGTACAGATTTTGTTTGTTTATGCAAAGTATATAAAGTTAATGATGTGACAATGCAAGAGCAATTTAAAAGACTATAGTATGATATACTATTGACTGTTTCTTATACAAACATGAACACACAATGTGTACAAGTATGTGTGCAGGTTTCACAGCTGTATTGGATATCATATATGATGATTTATTTCCAATCAAGGACGTACCTATTGATGGCAATATGAGCTAATGAGAAGACAAGTCTTTACCCCTTGTGCCCCTTTACAATATAAGTCAAAGAGTATGATTAATAAAACATAATAAACTTGGAAGAATAGTTTTAGCACACTAAAACTGATGTCTCTCCTTTCATTTTCCATAGTTTTTAAAAAATATTTTTAGGGATCATCTATGAAGAGGGAAATTAAGACTATGGTACATAACATTTTCCTATATGTATATGTGCTTTAAACAAGGAACAGTGTTGTGAACATATGATTAAACTTACCAACATACCAAATATCAAAGGCTATGTCAAAAGACAAAAACATGGTCCGAACCAAAAAAAAAAAAAATAAAAGCTCCAAAAATTCTAGTATTTGACCTTTATGTAAAAGGTCAAGATCAACACCAATTGCGAGTAAAATTTTGTGTGGGCGCATAAATTCGATGTCTCGCTTGCCCACATGGCAAGTGATTTTTGTGAACAGGAATCAGTCATAATTGTATTGGATTCGGTAATCAGTATATCTTTAGTGACCAGACGCTTTTCTGAGAGTTATTTACAAGCTTAATTTAAAACGAAAGTAAACCATGCACAATATCTAACCAAATCGATCAGCAAGATCACTATAAGACAGCTGGAAGTTTTTGAGCTTGCCAGAAAAAAAGAGCACGATTACTGTCTTCATGATTATGACATAGGGATATGAAAAGTACAAAGAAAGCAGCGTTGTTGTCAGAATATTGGAGTTGGATTGAGATAGAGTATATTTACACATATTATATAAAATAAAAAAGTATGGAAACCTATTTTCAACCCCTCTAAATATTACCTATATGCATTCAAAGGGTATAACGATGAATCAAATGCACGGCGGACATATTGACTTGTTTACCTATCAGTATAAATCTACAAATTCGGACTGATAGTTTTATTTCAAAAATAGAAGAAAAAAATCTCTCTGTGACGTTTTTAAAATGGTTTTAAAACCCCAAATCCAAGGGCAGAATGATCGACTTTTAAAATTCATCATGATTAGCTAATTCTGTTTTCTGGAAAGTTCCAAATCTTATTTACAGAATCATTCAGTCTGTGTCATTAAAGTGTTTAGCGATACAGACAGTAATAACAGTGTTACTTCAAGCGCTACTGAAACAACGATGAAGTTTAAGTGCCATGTGACTTTAGGAAATATGTTTGTTTGTTTTACATTCCGTAGAGAATTTTTCACTCCTGCGGTGACACTGAACCTCCGCTGTGAAGGTTATATTTGAAAGACCTGTGATTCTCACTTCTAAATGTCGAGTGCTTGGCGAAGGAGCAATCACCACTTATATTTATGTCTTAGGCTTGATGCGGCAGTGTGAGCAGGGCTTGAACTCACGACCTCTGTTACGAAGCGATTGCTCTACCACTGTGTTGTGCTACCGAGTCCAGTCTGCAAAATACGTAAAGGGTGTTGACCTCAACTTGTAAAAAAAACTCATTAAAATGGAAAAATTAACAACAAAAGCAAGAAAAAGTGTGACAGGGTTTATGAAAAGGAGGAATGGTCAAGAAGTTTTCAGGGTAGATGGTTAAATGGTTAGAAATGGTTGGGGTATGACCAGGAAAAACAGAACTTCGATGTTTTGATCCTTGAATAAACAATAAATATCTTGCATTGTTTTTATTTACCTCAAGTTTCAGTTTAAGTGGTGGACTGATTAATTAAGTTAATAGTTTTGAGCCCTTTTTACAAATTATATGATCTATTTACATGTCTCATGGTGTTTTTGCATTATATTTCATCAGATCTGAGCTAGCATGTTTTGTTGTGGGCTCCCAGAAATTATATTTCAGGAGCCCATATGGCTCCTTGAAATTTTTGTAAAGTTTCAACCATGCATGCACTGTCTTATGGTAAACCCACATGCTAAATATCAAAGGCCTATGTCAAAAGACATAAAAGTTATATGGTCTGAACAACAAAAATGCCCAAAAAATTCTATTATTTGACCTTTACATAAAAGGTCAAGGGTCATAAAAAATGGCATGCAACACTCTTAAATTGTCTTGTCATGTTATACCAAATGTCAAAGGCCTAGCCCAAAAATTCTATAATTTGACCTTTACATAAAAAGTGAAGGTCAAAGGTAATCAAAAATAGCACGTGACTCACTGTCATATCATGGTATTCCCACATGCCAAATATCAAAGGCTTATATCAAAAAACAAAAACGTTATGAACCAAACAAAAAAATGCCCAAAAAATTCTATTAATTGACCTTTATATAAAAGGTCAAAGGTCATAAAAATGGTAGCGACACACTGTCTTATCATTGTATGTTCGCATACCAAATATCAAAGAGGCCTATGTCAAAAGACCAAAAAATTATGGCCCAGATAAACTTGGTATGAGAAGAGGAAGAAGAAAATTGTATGTTGCTTTAAATGTTCTGCTTGAGAAATTTTCACTCATATGGAGACATCACCGTTGCCGGTGAAGGGCTGCAAAATTTAAGCCTATGCTCAGCGTTTGCAGCCTTTGAATGATATTTTTATCGTGCCACACCTGCTGTGATACTGGACCTCGGTTTTTGTGGTCTTGTCCGAAATACCGAAAGAAGAAGAATTTACACTAAAACAATGTTTCCCTCTTCTGGGAAGAGGACACACAATAAAAAGTATTCAAATTGACACACACATGACAAAGTAATACCGAGCGAAGCTCGAACGGGCCAAAGGCCCGTCCGCAAAGCAAGGCTCTAAAGGTAACACGTATGTAAAAGAAAAAAGTTAAAATCAGCAAAAGAAAAAAAGATAATCTCTATATACGTTCACTGAAATTTTCGTGATCCATATGGGTGCCGCCATTTATTTTTTCATTACCTGCTTCAACAGTTATTCGTGTTTTATTTTGAATGCCAATAATAGAAGACTCTGACATGCAATTCGTAATTTAAACACCCAATTTGTTCAAAGTGAATAATATAATTATCATTGTAACAGGTTTTAGCAAATAAATACATATAAAACCATAATACGACTAAATAGATGAACGAGTTCATGAGTTTCTTTGAATAAGAATATACGATAAAATTACGGTTACTTTTTTACGATTTTCAATTTATTGGTTAATTTTGTTTAGTTTTAACGGCCTTTTTCATTGCATACGGAATGTATTATTATTGTTTATAATTGTTTGCTTTGAAAAAGAGAAAAAAGTCGAGGCTAAATGTGACGTCAAAATGCACAGTTTACGTCGCCTAGCGTTTTATTTCCCGCATTCAATGAATAGGCGGATCCTGTAAAACTGTTGTCCCCATATAAACCCCTTTAATATTGAGATGTAACTGGGTGTTTAGCGCAAGGAAAATTTCATTCAAAATATATATTTTTAAATGAATCATAATCTACCGTACTTAATGGAATTATGATTACCACTTGGGACACTCCAATGACCATTACATGCTTCGCTCGGTCCAACGGTCACACCGTATACATATTACTATTATTATACCTCAGTATGAGAATTCTGTGTAACGCGTAATCTGATTGGTCTAGACGGTCACATGCCAGGGATGACAAAACTTCATATCTTCCTCTCAAACATCATATCTCCCTATCATAATTACCCCTTGGACAGCCTCGTGCATTTTCCATAAATTTAACGTCAAGGTAGACGAAGTGTATTGTGACGTCACAATAAGTCTGAGTCATTCTACTTTCATAGTTCGTAAGGCACAAAATATGTGGGTCTCTGATACACAGTTGGTTTTGATTGATACAAAAACAAGCAAGTAAATCAGCATTCAAGGAGAATGGAAATACAAAATCTGGTTATCGTATCTGATTATCACTGTATTTCGTTATTTGTACCTTCTACCATAACACGTTGACGGCGTGGTGTTACCATTGGGACAATCTCAGCTACATACAATGTATATAGATGAGCGGACTCCAATTTCAATTTGCATTTTTGTAGTCTTGCTTTGTTTCGGTATAATAAACAATTTATTGCATGACTGTTCGGGAGATATGAAGATTTATTCACCCAGGAAAAATCATATTCCCCTTGGGCGTTGCCCTCGGGGAATATGATTTTTCTTGGGTGAATGAATCTTAATATCTCCCTCACTATCATGCAATAAATGTATAATAGTACTATGTGCAATTAACACAAATGACCAACAATCATGATATGTAGGCCTTTAGAAAAAATCTTTCTTGAATAATCATTTTAAAAGGACGACATTTTGCCATCAAAAGATTTATAAAGATTATTTAACCCATTGTTTTGTTGGTAGTTGCTATGAATTATGATTAAAGCTGATTTCGATTATTTAATTTAATGGACATATAATAAGAAGGGAGAAAATGTGTTTTTGCATTTAGACATATAATCTATTCAGCAGCTGTAAATAATTCCAAGGTTTTAAAAAGAATTTTAGTAAATGTTTTGAAATGATAAACTACACTTGTAAGTCCAAGCTGAAGCCTATATTACTTGATATATAGCGTTTATGTTTGAAGAATTTAAAAGACATTTTCTTTAATGCTGTTGACATTGAATTGAAACTAAATAGACATTTAGAAGGAGTAGGTAGCCCTTTACCAAAATTTCATGATCCCAGGGGTAAGGGTTTTGGTTCCAGGGTGTGCCAAAATAAAATTATAGAAATTATTGTCTTTATCATTTGAAAGACTTCATTAGGTTTGCTGATATGATATAAAAACTGTAAGCACATATTTAGGAAAAGGAGAAAAGAATATTTACCAAAATTGTGAATTATGTAACCCCAGGGTTTTGACTCTATAGGTTTGATCCAAATTAGTCATATCGTGTTAATGTTACATATATTAGATTATGTTACGTCTTTCATCAGTATAGGCACTTTCAGGGGCATTTAAGTTTTAAGAACACATCTTGTTTTATATTGTTGCTGAATATTATACATCTATTGCATGATAATGAGGGAGATATGAAGATTTATTCACCCAAGAAAAATCATATTCCCCGAGGGCAACGCCCAAGGGGAATATGATTTTTCTTGGGTGAATAAATCTTCATATCTCCCGAACATTCATGCAATAAATTGTTTATTATACCGAAACAAAGCAAGACTACCAAAGTACGTTTGAAATTGGAGTCCGCTCATCTACATTGTATGTAGCTGGGATCATCATAACGGTAACACCACGCCGTCAACGTATTACGGTAGAAGCTATAGGTACAAACAACGAAATACAGTGATATGATAACCAGTTTTTGTATTTCCATTCTCCTTGAGTGCTGATTTACTTGCTTGTTTTTGTATCAACCAAAACCAAAACTATGCGATTCAACTGTGTATCAGAGACCCGCATATTTTGTGCCTTACGAACTATGAAAGTAGAATGACTCGGACTTATTGTGACGTCACAATACACTTCGTCTACCTTGACGTTAAATTTATGGAAAATGCACGAGGCTGTCCAAGGGGTAATTATGATAGGGAGATATGATGTCTGAGAGGGAGATATGAAGTTTTGTGCTGCCTGGCACGTGACCGTCTAGACCAATCAGATTACGCGTTGCATGGCATTCTCATACTGAGGTATAATAATAAAATTTAGTTTAGATATGCAAAACAGGAATTTTTTTTCTAGATTTCATAGCCCTTGGGGTTAGTGATACTTTTAAGGCCCACAAAATAAGGCCTGTGGGCCTCTTGTTAAAAGACACATTATATGTTTCCAAAGTATACAAAATTATATGCATTTTGTCTTTCTTATGCTTATAGTAATTAATTCTAATAGTTCAGCAAAATATTGCGATAACTATAGCCACAATATGGAGTTAAATCTAAGCCCCGATTTCAAAAAGTCTTAATTGTTAATTAGTTAGGTAGTCACTAGGTACAGTGATGTCACACACAACCTTCTTCAATCGACTGATTGTGAAAGTAGTGCGAGATGTTTTTGAAAACTGCCATGGATATGGATTCACCATGGATAACATTTATTTTGAGGATGACAAATTTCCGTATATGTTTTAGCCACCAGTGAATACAAATAGCAACGTAAATACCCAAACGTAGCGAGGAAAGCAAGTATGAAATAAAAAAAGTAGGCTGACATGGATCGCTGCTTAAACTCTATTTAATAATGTTATTCCTTTAAACATTTTTGTTTTAAAAAACTGCAATTATATTTTATTTTTGGATTAGACAGATTATGATGTTACATTGTTGACAACTAGGCCTTACTGCCAAGAGTACAATTCGATAAACATAAATAAATAAAAATAATCAAATGAAAAGTGGAAATTGCAATACTTTATTTTGATAAAGCAGCTTTATTATTAATATTTTTTAATTGTGAACTATGCGTCATTAGGAAGTGGGAGCATGGTGTTCAACTGTCAAGCAGTGTTGGAGTGTGGGCTGGCTTACTTTTGCTTTATTTCATAATGCAAAGAAAATAAGTGACTGAAACAGGGGATTTGTTTTTTACTTCAAAATAAGCAATGTTTCAAAATAAGCAACTTCAGTATAAGTGGAGTAAGCTGTATTTGAAACATATAAATTTTTCATTTTCAAAACAAGGCATGAACCCTGTTTATGTTTAATTGCATGTCACATGACTCAACTATCAGTTGACAGCTTTGAAAAAAAGCTTTAACTAGGAAAATTTTCAGTTTTCTTATTTTAAGGTATGTCGAAATGTTGAATGCTTTTGATGTACTTTTTTTCTGTTCGCACCTCTTGGACATGGTGCCCTGGCTATGAGAAGCGTGTTGACAAACACAATTTTGGGAGCCAGATTTTATGTAAATACAAAGTATATCCTGTGTAAAAATCTTTTTAATCCATAAAACATTTTTTTTTTTAATAACAAAAAATTGTCAATTTCAATCGATCAAAATTTGTGTTCATACCCTTTTAATGTGTTCCACACATACACCATCCCAGTGTATTAATGTGTTCCACATCCCAGTGTATTAATGTGTTCCACATCCCAGTATATTAATGTGTTCCACACACACACACCACATCCCAGTATATTAATGTGTTCCACACATACACCATCCCAGTGTATTAATGTGTTCCACATCCCAGTGTATTAATGTGTTCCACATCCCAGTATATTAATGTGTTCCACACATACACCACATCCCAGTATATTAATGTGTTCCAAACACACACCACATCCCAGTATATTAATGTGTTCCAAACACACACCACATCCCAGTATATTAATGTGTTCCACACACATACACACAACCACATCCAAGTGTGTTAATGTGTTCCACACACACACACACACACACACCACATCCCAGTATATTAATGTGTTCCACACATACACCACATCCCAGTATATTGATGTGTTCCACACACACACCACATCCTGGTATATTAATGTGTTCCACAAATACACCACCCATTATATTAATGTGTTCCACACACACACCACATCCCAGTATATCAATATGTTCCACACATACACCACATCCCAGTATATCAATGTGTTCCACACACACACACCACATCCAAGTATATTAATGTCTTCCACACACACCACATCCTAGTATTTTAATGTGTTCCACACATACACCACATCCCAGTATATTAATGTGTTCCACACACACACACCACATCCCAATTTATTAATGTGTTTCACACACACAACACATCCCATTATATATTAATGTGTTCTACACATACACCACATCCTAGTATTTTAATGTGTTCCACACATACACCACATCCCAGTATTTTAATGTATTCCACACAAAACACATCCCAATTTATTAGTGCATGTGTTTTCACTGGCCTTATGGCTTCTTTACTGGTATAGCGTCTCTTACTGTGAAAGAAAATAGGTCAACTGTATAGAGGTTGGTATTGGTTTGTCAGCCTCTCAATAAGTTTCAGCTACCAAGTCGATGAAAATCCAGAGATGTAGTGTGGTCTTAATTAAATGGATAGGAGAGATATTTTAACTTTGCATGGATTGGTGTCATATTGCCAATGTGACTATTGTGCAATACAAGTTTGAACCCAATACTGTGGGGTTTAAAGACTAGTTAATCAAGCAGACTTGGGACAAAACTCGGTTAGCCATGCTTTTGTATTTACAAGCATGCTTGGGGTCATGTAGACAGTTTGTGGACTTATAACAAGACGTATGATTTTATTTACCTTTTTCTGACAAGAAATCTCACTTCAAGTAAGTATTTCTCCTGTTATTGTACACTGTTTCTTGAATTGCATGTAATCTTATTATGATCAATCAAGTAGCTTGGAATTTTTAGAATATTGGTCAGAATTTGAATATTATGTTAATTGACAAGTGTGCATTATATTCAGTGGAAACTAAGAATTTTCAACAGTTGAAACATAAGATGACTCCATAAGATGGAGTAATTGGTAAACTAATTATTACAAGAATCCAGAAGTGTTACGTTGTATTAAATGAGATGAATTGCTTTACTCAACAATTCATGCATATAAGAATGTGTGACACAATTCTTAACCTATTTGTAAACAGCATTTATCTCAAGGTTTTCAATTTATTTTTTGTCATGTTCAAAATATGTTGAATATCAGATGAGTGCTCCCACTGGACCAAAATGCATGGTTTTGATGTCCATGAAGCCTTTTACAAAAATCGTGAAATTTATGGCCTGTTAATCAGAGGTTCAGTCTCTGGGGTGGGGCCAATATGGCCATATAGTAAATTAAATCTTGACTACTCTCAGGCATGTGTGAGAAAAACTAAGGGTAGGGGTTTAGGCCATAAGGGTGGGACCAATATGGCTTTCTAGTGAAAATGTATTAAATGTTAGAAAAAGATTTTTTCTATACTCTAAGACATGTGTTAGGAAAAACTATTAAAATGCATGGTTGTGATGTCCATGAAGCTCTCTACCTAAATTATGAAAATCATGACCCCTTGGTTAGGGATTTAGGTCCTAGGATGGGGGCAAATATGGCTCTTTAGTGAAAATGTATAAAATCTTGGAAAATTCTTCTTCTCTACTCTCAGACATGTGTGAGAAAAATTAAATTCATGCATGGTTATGATGTCCATGAAGCTTTCTACCTAAATTGTAAAATTTGTGACCTCTGGGTTAGGGATTCACACCCTAGGGTGGGGCCAATGTGGCCATGTAGTGAAATGTCTTAAATCTTATAAAATCTTCTCTCCTTCCACATATATATGTATATGAGAAAAACTATCTGTATAGTTAATTAAGATGTCCATGAGGCTGGGCCCCTACCTAAGTTGTGAAAATCATAGCACCAACATGTCTATATGGTGAAAATGTATTAAATCTTAGAAAATCTTTTTCTCTACTTCTGCAGCAAATATCTCCTTCAATCTTATTTATTGTGACATGTCAATTATTTTTGTGCATAATGATTATGACAATATTCATAGCCTTAATCGGGTGAGGTCAGTTGAAGGGTAACTTGGTCATGTTATATAGTTATGATGTGTTCTATTTTAGAAAAATCTAATTTACTGTGCATTGCAAGTTTGTAGCAATCAAGGGTAAGCATGTTGTAGCTGTCTACTTCGATTGGAAATTTCATGATCCCTGGGGCAGGGTTACTGGTTCCATGGGGAGGGGGAAGCCAAAATGATCATAGAGTGTATAATGCTGAAATGCTTAAGAAATCTTTTGTTTCTTCTGATGTTCAATGAAAGATATATATATATTTAGAGGAGAGGATACAGGTGATTTAAATGCTTCTAACTTCATCTTTCCATCTATTGTAATTGAATGGGAATTAATTATTTGCATATTTAGAAAGATCATAAAGCTGTGCACATAAGACTCCAGAATGAGACTTAAATGCAAATATGAGACTCCCGAATTTTTTTATTTTGCGAAACTTGCGATTTCCGGAATATTTTCATGTCCGACTCCGGTATTTACACTTCTTGTTTACATTTTCGGTATAGAAACGTGAAAAGTCACGTGAAGAAAATAGATCTATATGGTTTTCTTAATTTCTCGTGTTCTTACAGACATGAATCTTGAAGAAGTTAGGTATATTTTTGTTATATCCTTAAATTAAAGCTTGACCTGGAATTAGTGTATGAAAATAGCGCGGATTGATATCCATCTGCCATTAAATGATGCAGATCTGTTGAAAAAAACCGCTCGTTTGTCTTTAATATTTTTCTCAGAAAATAAAAATTAAAAAATTAAATCCTCCCACCTGCCCCATACTTTTTGCTGACCCTGGATGATAATCTACTAATTAAGTTGAATTGGCCTAACTACAATTCCAATTCTTTTCAAATTTAGCATGAAGCAACATTTGGACAAGGGTGACCTAAATTGTAAATTTCAGGATTCCTGCACCCCTGGGGCCTTTGGGGCAGGGCAAAAACTACCAAAAATTTACTAATTTTCAAAATTCTTCTCTACAAACTGCATATTTGTAAGAAAAACTGAATGCCTAGTGATATAGATCAGGAAGCTAGACCTCTACCAAAATTGTAAATTTCATGATCCCCGGGGTAGATTGAAGTTCTTACCCCAGGGCAGGGCCAAACTTAGTGTATATGCAGTGTTTATGTGTAAAACATTTAGATAATACCTTTTTTAATGCTGTTGATACAAAACTAAAGAGATCTTATATTTTCCTACAATTTACAGTGGATCAAAGAGGAGTGTTTTCTAGCTTTCTAGGTCTTCTGAGTAAACTCAGGTGACATACTGTTCACAATTCAAAAATAATAAAGTTGCTTTATCAAAATATAGTATTGCAATTTCCACTTTTCATTTGATTATTTTTATTTATTTATGTTTATCGAAATGTACTCTTGACAGTAAGGCCTAGTTGTCAACGATGTAACATGTCATAATCTGTCTAATCCAAAAATAGAATATAATTGCACTGTTTATTAAAACAAAAATGTTTTAACATTATCAAATAGTGTTTAGACAGCGATCCAGGTCAGCATTATATTTTTTATTTCATACTTGCTTTCCTCGCTACATTTGGGTATTTACATTAAATTGCTATTTGTATTATATACGACTTGGGAAATTTGTCATCATCAAAATAAATGTTATCCATGGTGAATAAATTAGGCCCCTAAAAAGTAAAAGGTGAATTTTCAAAAACATCTTTCTACTTTCACAATCAGTCGATTGAAGAAGGTTGCATGTGACATCACTGTACCTAGTGACTACCTAACTAATTAACAAGACTTTTTGAAATCGGGGCTTAGATTTAAATCCATATTGTGGCTAATTATCACAATATTTCGCCAGACTATTAGAATTAATTACTATATATTATTATAAGCATTAGAAAGACAAAATGCATATGATTTTGTATACTTTGGAAACATATATGATGTGTCTTTTAACAAGAGGCCCACAGGCCTTATTTTGTGGGCCTTATTGGTCACCTAAGTATTAGTTAAAAGTATCACTAACCCCAAGGGCTATGAAATCTAGAATATTTTTCCTATTCTGCATATCTTAAACTAAATTTTAATATTCAGCAACAGTATAAAACAAAATGTGTTCTTAAAACTTAAATGCCCCCCGAAAGTGCCTATACTGATGGAAGACTTAAACATGATATATTATATGTAACATTAATTTGGATCCAACCTAAAGCACCGTGTACAACCCCACATTTAGGGGGTACGGAATTCGAAGCGTGTTTTACTAGACAAGTTGACATATTTAGCTTGCATGGTTACAGCTATAGGGAGAAAAACAAAAACAATTTCCCTTTTCTTAGATGATGTCAGTTTTGAAACCAAATTTGGAACATCTTGATGATATAAGAACATAACAAATAATTCTCTGATCAGAAATGTTAATATACCAACTGCATTTACATACATGTACAAGCGACATTTCAAATCAAAGAATGATTACATCGAAAAGATGGCTTGATATATTAATCTCAAATCCAAATGACACTTTCTTAAACTCATCACATTATGCAAGGTGAAGATAACGAACAGTGATCAATCTCATAACTCCTACAAGCAATACAAAATAGATAGTTGGGCAAACACGGACCCCTGGACACACCAGAGGTGGGATCAGGTGCCTAGGAGGAGTAAGCATCCCCTGTTGACCGGTCACACCCGCCGTGAGCCCCATATCCTGATCAGGTAAACGGAGTTATCCGCAGTCAAAATCAGTGTGCCAAGAACGGCTTAACAATTGGTATGAAACACATCAGACAGCATTTGACCCAATGCGAGGTTGTATTGACGAACTAGATCGTTATAACGACCATAGAATTTGCGAAATGCTGACTTCAATCGAGACTGTTGAAATCCCAGTACCATCAACTTGTTTGTCAGTAGCTTACCTCGATTTAAAAACTGACTATACCCAGAACAAGCTCTTGCATATCGAATCAGTTGAGATATATAAACACCATATGCAGGTGATAATGGAATATTGCTACATAAATGTGGGAAGTTGATGATGGAGAAGCTGAAATCATCTCGTTTGTCATACAGTTGAGTTGTCAGTTTGCCGTTAATGTCTACTTTCAATAAAATATCTAAGTATGAAGCAGAAGTGGACGACTCTGTGGTGTCCTTTATTTCGAGCTCACAGGGATATATCAAATCGACATATGAATGAAAGGTATCATTGTTAATAGACAAAACGTCATCGATATATCTAAAAGTCGAATTGAAGGTCACAGCGAGAGATTTTTTCTTCTCACGTAGAAGTTTTTGAATAAATTCTGCTTCATATGAATATAAAAACAGGTCAGCTAACAAAGGAGCACAATTCGTGCCCATGGGAATTCCAACAGACTGTTGGAAGACCTGATCACCAAACACCACGGAGATATTGTCAATGAGGAACTCTAGCATATTTTTTATTTCAACTTCAGAGTACTTGTGTGTGGAATCAGAGTTCATTGGTTCATTGCCCCCTAGCTCCACTGAAAGCTGTACCCCCTAGTGGCACACACTAAAATTGAAGTTTTCATCGTTTATTTGTGAAATTTTGGAAATCATGGAAGTATCTGCTACAGCGTTATGTGCAGATACCATGCGTATTAGCCTAGTTATATTATGTGGAGTGGCAGTATAATCAAAAATTTCGCAAAATATCGATCAAATTTGCATCCTTACATGTGGTTGCCGAATATTGTTGGAGTGTTCACCTATTTCTAGCACAAACAGCAAGGTGGGAAACGAGTAAGAGTAAGCGGGAACATCACTTGTGTTCCATCGTATGTTAATATAAGACTAGTTTTATCTCTATAGCTGTAACCAAGCTATCTATCTTATCATCTTATCTAGTAAAACACGCTTCGAATTTCGTACCCCCCTAAGGTCACTATTCCGCACCCCCAAATGTGGGGTTGTACATGGTGTAGAGTCAAAACCCTGAGGTTGCAAAATTCACAATTTTGGTACATCTTTTTCTGCTTTTCCTAAATATGCGCTTAGTTTTTATACCATATCAGCAAACCTAATGAAGTCTTTCAAATGATAAAGGCAATAATTTCTATAATTATTTTGGCACTTCCCTGGAACCAAAACCTTTTACCCCTGGGGTCATGAAATTTTGGTAAAGGACTACCTACTCCTTCTAAATGTATATTATAGTTTCAGTTCAACGTCAACAGCATTAAAGAAGATGTCTTTTAATTTCTTAACACATAAACACAATATATCCCATGGACCTCTTGTTTTAAGATATAGACCATGGGGTTAGGAAGGGGCTATAATCAGCAATAAAATTTGACAGGATACATAAGTATAGGGGAATTGATAAAGGACATTCCTATGTTGTGTAGTCATGACCCCATTTGGCTTATGTAGGGTCATAATATGGGTTCAAAATTTTCCTTGGGAATACAGAGGGTACAAATTTTTTTTTAAAGAACAGCAGGACCAGACTCAAGTGGGCATTGTGGTCCATGGACTTCTTCTTTTCCCTCAATACTATTTGGCATCCCTATTCTCAGTATATATGTTACTGTTGTGAGACAGTGTCATCACTGCAGAATGAAACCCTGAAACTTGTCAGAATTACAGGAAATTAACTTTTTTCATTGCAGCTATGATGAATAGTTCTAGGATTGCCTTTTTATTATTTGAAGGTTTTTTTTCTTAATCAATTTAAGTGTCAACACAGTCTTTTGCCTCTCCCCCATCTGTTTAAGGTTTCTGCATCCTGTCTTGTCTCAATCAGGACTCTGATAGTTTACCCTAAAGAACTTGAATCTTAAAGTTTGGCCTTTGGTGTCTGGAAAAGTGTATTGAGATTTGGTACTAATGAAAAGGAATGTTAGGGTTCAAAATCTGAAATTCTGATTCTTTTAGAAATCCTTGTAATATAGGAGTACTTAATTTCCATCAACCAATATAATTTTTGCTTTCTTTTTTCCCATTAAAATTTTGTTTGTATATTTTTATGTGAAGAAAGATTTACACCACAACATGATCAATATCATGGTCATTTTGATAATACCTTTAAGTATATTTAAAATGTTTGATTTAATTAAGAACAGAAAACATAAGAATAGAAAATATTAATTCTAATTAATAATAAAATTCATTATATTCTTGACAACAAATTAGTAACAGTCACTGAGTGCTATTTTCATATTTTAGGAAATCTAATTAATTTACTGATACTAATTGTGGGACAAAAGTGCAGAAAGGTAATAAATTAACCATTCTAAAATTACTTAATTTTGGTCACAGATTCTTTTGTCGGGTACTTCACTGATAATACCTGACTGATTCATGGTAATTTTAGCGTATTTCAACGACTTTCTTAATCAAATACAATTGAAATTTTACTAATTTTTATTCCCACCAATTGTTTGCACTGGTAAGGGTGTTGCTAAACTGTGAAATGGAAAACGGAACAGGAAAAAATCAATATGTAAAAAGCAAAATGTAATTTTTACTATCATAACTACGCATGGGTCTTGCAGCATTGAATGAATGTAGTAATGAAATACATTTAATTTTAAGTAGCCTTGATTTAAGAGTACTAGTTAATGTGAATGACAATTAATCAAACGCAGCGGACTCATGAATATCACTGCCCTCTCTACTATCTTCTTTAATTTTCAGGTTAAAATTATTGAGGAGAAACAGAAAATAAGATACATTTCTAGTGTCTAAATGTGTAATCTATATTCTTTAGGGGTGTGATTTTTCCTCTTTTCAGAGGAAATCCTCCCATTGGTTCAATTTTTCAAAAAAATGAAACACTGGGTTTGATCTAAATTAATTTAAGGCACAGAAAATGATATTTTTCCAAGTAGGCCGGGGGTGTTTTCCTTCCTTTTCAATTCTTTTTTTTTCAATTTCGAATACGAGATTGGTTCAGATATGTTTAGATAAAATGTAGTTCCGTCCCCCCCCCCCCCCCCCCCCTTGCACTGTTAATTACCGCTTTTCTTGTAATTGCATGATTGCATGAGTCAATAAAAGTAGAGGCAGGGAATCCATTTGCATGCAGGGATCATCCTCTTTTCTGTATCACGGTTTTCCTCCTCTCAATGTATCCATTGTCAGCGTGCGATGTCAACATTTGTACAAAAGAATGGTTAATGTTTGTGCTTAAGGGCATTTACACCCTCCAAAACAAAACATACACAAGCATAGGTACATGTTGTTAATTTACACAACACCATGAGGTTCCCTCCATTTAGTATATCTAACAAAACTGACTCCCCAAACTGAAGAGTTACATAAACACAAAAGAAAGAGTTATCTGACTTAGCATAGATGTATGAGATTTTGTAATTTAAATGGTTTTCAAAAGTGGATTCATTGACGAATTGTCAATTTTTCGAAAGAGCCGATATGTTTGATACCATATAATGACAAAAGGAATTGTGAACTAGATCACCCTAACCAATCATCAATATTTTAGTAATGTTCATTACTTTGCCAGAAGTTTCAATGCATATAACACTGAACTCTTTTGCTACTTGCATACATGAAATATCAAAACAAAAGACGACATTGAAATGACAGATTGCAGTAAAATGACCATCAATGTCCACAATAATTAAGTCATGGGAGTTATACTTAAATTTTCTTAAAATGGTCAATTGATTTTTATATTTCAATTATTAATCAGGTATGATTGAATTAAAATGCATGTTCTAAAGTGGGGCTGTAATGCGTTTGCAAATTCACAAAATATGCAGAAATCTTTACCATTGCTTAACTATGGGGATCATTTAATTTTTTTACTCAACGGTATGTAAAGTATCGTGTATTATGCACACTTGTGTATAATGCGCCCCCCCCCCCCCTCCCACTTTGAATAAAAAATGTCTGAAAAAACCTTAGTCCATATATGTATTGTGGCGCATTTATAAAATTGATAGAATGAGTGTGCAAATTTCAGAAATTAAGGTCAAATTCCGCAGGATGAATTCAAAAATTTGTATTCAAGCATTATTTGTGTAGTTATACTACCGATAACAATCCGGTAAATTTATTTTATTTTTACGATGGTGGACATTAAAAATTACATTAAACCAGTGATTTATAATTATGCAAATATATTGAGCCCAATGTTTTTTATATAAAAAAAAGTAATCCATACTTGAGCGATATTTGTGTCTGCAATTACCGATATCTTTCAAATAAAATGTGTTTCAAGTCGATAGTAGATAATAACGATTATATATATGTGTGTGTGTGTATGTGTGCTTATTTCATAATTATTCATTCAATTATAATCTTTTAAGATAATTTGTTTTAATTCAAAAATATGGATTCAATCATTCTCCGTGTCCGTAACTACCGATAACAATCTTTAAATTTATTTTATTTTTACAATGGTGGACGTTAAGGCCAATTCAACTTAATTAGTAGATTATCATCCAAGGTCACCAGAAAGTATGGAGCGGGTGGGAGGATTTTATTTTTAGCCGAGTTGCAACAAAGTTGTACTCGGCTATTGGTTTTGTGATGCGGGTGGGTGGGCGGTTGTCAACAATTGGTTTCCGGATGATAACTCAAAAAGTCTACAATCTAATCAAATGAAACTTTAATATATTGTTGGGTACCAGGTAAGGAAGACCCTTATTGATTTTGGAGAAAAATGGTCAAAGGTCAAGGTCACAGTGACCGAAAATAGAATGAAAATTTCAGAAAAATTTGGTTTTCGGATGATAACTCAGAAAGTTTAAATTTGAATCAAATGAAACTTTGATATATGTTTGGGTACCAAGTAAGGAAGACCCCTATTGATTTTGAAGAAAAAAGGTCAAAGATCAAGGTCACAGTGACCAAATATAGAATGAAAATTTCAGAAATATTTGGTTTCTGGATGATAACTCAGAAAGTTCAAATCCGAATCAAATGATACTTAAAGATATTGTTATGTACCAGGTAAGGAAGACCCCTATTGATTTTGGAGAAAATAGGTCAAAGGTCAAGGTCACAGTGACCGAAAATAGATTTAAAATTCCCCCCAAAAATTGGTTTCCGGAGGATAACTCGAAATGTTTTAATTTGAATCAAATGAAACTTGGATATATTGTTGGATACCAGCAAAGCAAGGCCTCTATTGATTTTGGAGAAAAAAAGGTCAAAGGTCAAGGTCACAGTGACCGAAAATAGATTGAAAACTTCAGACAAATATGGTTTCTGGACAGTAACTCGAAAAGTTTAAAACTGAAATTAGTTCTTCACAATTATAAATATGCCACATCATTCCTGACTTTACAATGTATCCCATGCAACTCGGCTTATGCACCCCTGGGTGCATATATTGATTTTTTAATTTTTATTTTCTGAGAAAAATAATAATGACAAACAAGTAGTGCATCATTTAATGCCAGATGGATCTATGCTTATTTCACAGACGAATTCCAGGTTAAAGGTCAAGTACGGTGATTTTTCTAAAACTCGAGTTTTATACAGAAAAATGTCTGTCGTACACTTGTGGATTAATTTCCATGGCAATTTTGATAAAAATCACTTGGCGTGAATTACACGGCGCTATCAAACTTTTACCTGAGCGATCGATAAATGTGTTGTGACGTGAGTTATTGCTCCTAGCTTATGACGTCATCTGAGACAACTTTCGACTGCATTGATTGGGTTTTATAGTGTTTAGATAGAAAAGTCCTGTATTTATGGTACAATGTGCTGCTTTGAACTGCAATGTGAAATCGGGACAGGGATTAAGTATATTTCTTTTCCCAAAAGATACTAAATTTCGAAGAATTTGGATACTGAAACTGAAAAGAGACACTGAGATTTGTGACAAGCCACGAGGATCAGTGAGTGACACTTTAATTAACGAGGAACAGGTTTCCATCATCCTGTTTGACTCCAAACAAAGTGCAAAGTGATGATTAACTGGACATCCTACAAAACAAGTGGAGGGATGTATTTTAATTATATAAAAAGTTCAACCCAAAAAGGGGGGATGCACGCAATCCACCCCTCTCTACATCCACCACTGAATGTTTTAATGCGACATTGTATTCAATGGGTTTGCGATTGCACATAAAAATTAATGTCACCCATTACCTAGTTCGAATTGATTTTATTTCTTTATTAAATGAAATATCTTTCGAATATTGTCGTACTCATACTATATTTATAAGGGACTCATCGTCATCATTTCATTTCTTCACTATATATATATTGAAAAAATAAAATATAGTAAAAATGGAAATGAATTTAATTTTAAAAACCCATTTTGATAAAACCTTATTTATTGCGAGGTCAGTCCAATTTCCAAAGCTTTTTTTTTCAAGTTCATTATGAAAACAAGTACAAGTTTTTCCTTTTCCTAATATGCTACATTCCTAATGTGCTACATATATATCATGAATCATTAAGGCAAAATTTCACACCTCAAAATGCTACAATTCGTTATCTTTGTGCCGTACGTAATATATCAATTTCGCATTTGACGTGTGTTGTGAAGAAATTACATGTACTAATAGGCCTAATTTACATTTTATGATATTGTATGTAGATGTTTTTTTTTTGTTTTTTTTTAAAAAGGGGGGGGGGTACAAATAACGTTGTGCACAATAAGTTTTTTTCTTTTGTCTTTTGTCGTTCTTTTTTCAAAAAGGCATTTTGCAGTTAAATATATATCTAGCTAAACACATTATGATTTGAATCTGATCAATCTCATACAAATAAATCCCATAATAAAAAAAATACAAACGTGAGAGTCCATCTAGTTAAATACGCTCACAATCGCTACATTAGAGTATACGGCGAGTATCTATGAAGTCTGATTTTGATTAGCCTCAATTGTGTAAAATACAAAGGTTATCTTTTGATAGAACATTTTTTTCCAATATTATTCCCAATTTTCTATGGACTGGCCCGGTAAATAATTTCTAACTGAGATTCCAATGAGATATTTGTCGAACATATAAATGTATATATCATATAAATATTACTATCTGATGGTTTCGAAACGGGTGTAGGTACAAACATTATAAAGGTTGAATCCCTAAACTCAAGTGTATCTACGGTATTTCATCGTCACTATCCACGGTGTTGCTAAAACTGGCAATTTATCACAGAAATTAAAATGATGATATACAGGCGTAAACAACTACAATTGTCTCAGATGACGTCATAAGAAAGGGTGACAATCCCTTCATTCGTTTCTATAAACAACGATTTTGGAATAGGTATTTTGCGCATTTACCTGGATTTAAAAAAAAAATAAACACATCAATAAACTTTTCAAAACGGTTTTTATTGAATTATAAACTTTATTTTCAAATCTATTTTTATTACACTTGACCTTTAAGCTTTAATTTCAAACACAGAAAGATATCAGCTACTTAGACTTCTTCAAGATATGAAGCACACTAATCCTTTCCTTTCATTTACGACTGTAAGAAGGTGGGAAATTAAGGAAACCATAGTATGATCTATTTTCTTTGCGTGGCTTTTCATGTTGCTATACCGGAAGTGTAAACAAGAAGTGTAAATACCGGAGTCGGACATGAAAATTTTTCGGAAATCACAAGCTCTGCAAAATAAAAAAATTCCGGGTGGGCTGATTTTTTAGGGGTGGGCGGGGATGATAATCTATCAATTAAGTTGAATGGCCTTAATAACAGCATTAACCCAGTGTTTTATATTTATGTAAATGCTGAGCCAAATGCTCATACAATTCTTCAACATTCACTGTTTAAAATATCTAAACAGATTCGGTAAATTCCGATATCGTAATTATGGCTTGGGCTTTGATCTTAAATATCCAAGCGTAGTGTCTCCTATTTCCCGGTAATTGTTCAGAAGCTGACGGGTTAAGGTGGATCAGATAATAATATAATTGCTGTAATTAGTGAACAGGGTTCACTATTATGAATCAAATTAAATATAAGTAGAGTATGCAACTATAAAACAAATTGATTCAATTAGATTAAAAAAAATAACATGGGCGGAGCAAATGAAAATTAATTGTTTTCCCCACCCAAATTTTACATATAAGGGGTGATAGAGCTGACATCGGCATCAGTTTCGCTGGGTAAAGACACAAAGATGGGCATGCAGAGAACGACAATCATTTACCGCGGCAGAGAAGCTAAAAGTTACAAAGTATGCAGAGATTCATGGAAACGGGTCAGCAAGCAGAGAATTCAACATAGGGGAGTCAAACATCCGAGCATGGCGATTGAAAAAAGAGAGATTACTGACATTGCCAAAAAGTAAGATGGTATGCAGAGGGAAAGAAAGACAATATCCAGACATTGAGGAAGATATGCTGACATGGATTCACGACATAAGACAACAAGGAACTGCAGTTTCTATGACAGAATTACAAATTAAAGCAAAAATCACAGCCAAACAGAAGAAGATAACAGGTTTCAAAGCATCAAAGGGATGGGTATATACAGATTTTTTAGATGCGCCAACCTAAATTCTATCAGACGACGAACCCACATCGCTCAGAGACTGCCAGAGGACTACGAGGACAAAGTGACCGACTTTCAACGATTCATAATCACTCAAAGAAAGAGAAAGAATTATCCCCTTTCACAGATAGGAAATGCGGACCAAACACCCCTGACATTCGACATTCCATACACATTGACTATCGACAATAAAGGTGCAAAGACGGTTAACATGAAGACAACGGGAATTGACAAGAACAGATTTACAGTTATGCTGGCATGCACCGCTGACAAAGGGAAATTGCCACCCTACGTCATATTCAAGAGGAAGACTCTCCCTAAGGAAATGTTCCCTTAAGGAATTTTGGTTAGGACACACAACAAGGGATGGATGGATGAAGATCTAACTCAAGATTGGATCAGAACTGTGTGGAACAGAAGACCCAATTTTACGCAGAAAAGCCTTCTAGTTCTGGATGCATTTCGATGCCATAAGACTGAAAAAACAAAGAGACATTTAAAAGAAATAAAGATGACACCCACTATCATCCCTGAGGGTATGACTTCAATATTGCAGCCCCTTGATGTCAGCATCAACAAGCCTATGAAATCCCTTATGAGGAAGAAGTGGAATGACTGGATGATTCATGGGGAACACACTTATACAAAGTCGGGGTTGCAGAGAAAAGTGGATTTAAAAACAATTTGTCAATGGATTGTTGACGCTTGGGAAGAAATACCAAAAGAAATGATTATTAAATCATTCAAGAAGTGTGGAATACCCAACACAATGGATGGAACTGAGGATGATATGCTATGGGAAGACGATACAACTCCAACTGAAGAGGAAAATGACAATGACGAATCACCAGACAGCCTCCAATATGCGGACACTGACTTATCATGGAGTGATTCTGACTACCAAAAACTATTGGAAAGTGATAGCGAGGAAGAATTTTGTGGATTTACAGAGGCAGACCTTAGGGAATGTAATTGAAGCCAGAACCCGTGTTGTACATAAATTACTAGTGCTTGCAACATTTTAGTTTAATATACAGTTCATTTTATGTAGTGCTTATGTATTTTACTATATTACCAGGGTTCCAAATTACCACTCGCCCACTCGCATTGGCGACTAAACTTTGCTTGTGGGCACCCAAAATTTCCGTTCTCGTCGCCCACATGGCGACCGTAATTGTCCGATCAACATTTTTCTTTCCAACCGATCCAAGTCGTATTATAATTGAATTTCAATTTCCGGTTGAGGTTTTGCCACTTGGCGAGACATTCCTGGGGTATCAAACCTTCCAAAATGTATTTAAATCAGAAGTTGAACAATGCAAGGGTTACTTCAATCGAAAAGAAAGCGTGTGCTTTTAACCAAAGTGGAAAGAAGGGGAGAATATGGCTCGATGACGGCGAAAAGGGGATGACGTGCTGTGTGTACAAAACATGATACGAAAGGTCCAATGGTTGTGACAGCTTGCCCAAGTTATAAACTTAACAGTATTGTAAAGCTGAGAAATAACATAAAAAGTCTGAAGAAAAGTGCGTTAAAGTCAGACGCCGCGAAGATCATAAAGTCCATGAACTCTGATATTTTTGCTAGGTTGATGAAATGAGAGTGGAAATGGGAGAGGTATTTGAAAGAATTACGGAGAAGGAAACAGAATTTAAATATTGATATTTAATTTTTAAATAAATTGCAATGTGACCTGATGTTTCTTTTTTCTTGTAAAAAAAAACATGTTATTCAATTTCATGATATGTGTGGGCTACTAAAATTCCATGTGGGCTAACAGGATTTCTTATTCAGGGGCCCACTTGGCCCCTAAAGTATTCAGTCGAAGTTGGAACCCTGATTACGATACTTAGTGTTGTATTTTATAATATGTAGCTGAATACGTTCTCATAATAAAATTGTAAACTTAATTTTCATTTCTCTGTTTTGACACTCCAGTACTAGTGCAGATACAATTCACGCCTGGATAAATTGTTAAATGAACAGTGGGGTACACACCGGTGACATGTAATTAAATTGTACATTGAGCAATTTATTTCAGGGACAAATAAGGGACACCCAATATTAATTGCTTTTACAAGTCAGCAATTCAGAATACATAACAAAAGACCACGCAGATATATCTGATCTTTTTTTTTCTCTTCTGAATATATGCATATACACTGTACTTACCGATTTTTCCTAGTTGCCTTTCTTCATAAATTAATCCACTACAGCTTCAACAGGAGCGTATATTAAATAAGCAACAAATTATGAAGAAAAATGAATTTATTTCTTTTCTTTCAGTCCTACTTAGCGGCCATTCACTGCCATACTGTCATATAGGTACTAGTTTATATTAGTCGAGCCGACCAATAGTTTAAACAAATATGGCGGCGGCAACCAAGAAAATACGAAGTTTGTTTTCAAACACTTGTTTTCAAAATAATTTATTATGTAAATGTTTAGTCTAGGTGCTTGTAATTGCTATAGTGCATTAGCACACAAATAACGCAATTAAAACCTGGCAGTATTTTGCATAGAGCAAACTGCATGACAAGAGCTATGACAGCGAAAATCATCAATGGTGACATGAACTTAAACCTGTAAAAAAAGGATGATATTTTTAGTTACTGGATTGTGCGCACCCCCCACTTTTTGAGTAAGAATTTCTGAAAAAAACTGCACAATACACGATACTTTACGGTAATCACAATGCATGTAGTTTTCTTGATATCTTTGTATAATTAATAAGATACTATCTGCTTGGACAGAAATGCATGCAACAAAAACAATAATCTTATTGATGTTTATAAAATATGTACATAGATTTGTAGATCATGTCATGCTGGTAACAAAAATTGAACTCATAACATTCTGTTCCATGTTACACACCATGATTCAACAACACCCACTAAGTTGCTACTTTCATTTTTGACAAATCCGACCAAACAATTAAAAATGTTTTGTCGTGGCGGCTCACATATAAAATTAACAAACAGAAGTTAGTAAAGCTTAACTAAATGTCGTCATGTTTCTTTTCTTTTCTTCTTTTTTAGCTCACCTGAGTTGAAAGCTCAAGTGAGATATTCTGATCACCTTTTTGTCTGTTGTCTGTCCTTAAACTTTTCACATTTTCATCTTCTTCTTCTGAACCACGAGACCAATTTCAATCAAACTGGGTACAAATCATCCTTGAGTGAAATGGATTCAAATTTATTCAAATGAAGGGCCATGCTCCTTTCAAAGGGGAGATAATCATGAAAATGCAAAAATAGGATGGGGTCATTTAGAAATCTTCTCAAGAACCACAGGGTCAGAAAAGTTCAAATTTACATGAACGCTAGCTTCCAAGATTCAAGTTTGTTAAAAGTCATGGCTCCCAGGGGTATGGTGGGGCCACAATAGGGGATCAAAGTTTTACATGAGAATGTATAGGAAAAATCTTTAGAAATCTTCTCAAGAACCACTGTGCCAGGAAAGTTCAAATTTACAGGGCATTTTCCTGATATAGTGCAGATTCAATTTTGTTTAAATTATGGCCCCCTGGGGTAGAATGGGGCCACAAATGGGGATCAAATTGTTATATACTGATATATAGGATAATCTCCTTAAAAATATCTCTTAAAGTATCTACATGTGTAAGTTAGGGCTTTCATATTTTGTGTATACATTATTTATGGAAATACCTTTCATGTGATGCAATAGTGTATATGTGATCTTGTGACCTTGACCTGGAAGCTTGTCTGACTATTTCCTGAACTATCTTTTCTATCTTGTATATGTATTTCTTATGGCAATTAAGACCTTTCATTTCACATCATGACCATTGACCTTGTAACCTTGAACTTGGAGTTTGACCTACTTTTAAGAAAACATTACATATTAAATATATCCAGAACTATTATAGATGGGGCTTTCATATTTTGTATATAGATTCAAATTCTTTATGGTAAGACCTTGTACACAATGGTGTTTGATCTTTTGATCTTGGACTTGGACCTAATTTATGAAGAAGAAAAAACTTGAACTATTTGATATCTCCTGAACTATATAAGGTTGTGTTTTCATATTTTGTATATATAGGCTCTTTATGGCAAAACTTTATTATTTCATGAAGTTTTACCTTTTGACCTTGGCCTTGGAGTTATATCTCATAAATCAGCTGCAGTCTAAAAAAAACCTAATGATTCGAAATTCACTGTTTAGATTCCAATTTTGCATGAACTATTCTACTAGCCCTAAGGTAAGGCAATAACGTTAAGCTCGGCCTTGTAAGTCCCATAGTGTATCAATTTCTTTGAAAGGCTGGCATAGCTTAATTCCTGCGCCTGTATTTTCCTTGAAATGTACAAAACAACAGTGTTTTCATACAACAGAAGTTGCTTTCTTTACATCCCGATGAGGGCACTGAAATCGTGAGGAGATACTTTGAATAGAAACATTACTTAAAGGATGATGTCACCAGTCGGCGGTCCCTTTCTTTTACATCTTTGATAGTAATTAAGTAGCATTTTGAAGTCCTTTAATAAGTATTTAACATACAAATATGGATGTTATATCGGTGTGTTGTTTTGTGTCCCGTTTGCATGATTATTTAAATATTTCCCCCACGTATTTTGTGCAAAGACTACTATTTCAATACCTGATTAAAAACTACATGCGTCAACAAAACATTGAATTAATTTGACACCTGTAAACATGGTGACTTAAATTGGTACCAATCATTGTATCAGGTCACAGTTCAAGGTCAAACAACATCAAATGTACATTTCCTTGAATATTATGTACATGCAGTTGTCAATTAATGGGGCGTCAGTAGGGCACATGCAATACTCTCAGAATGCTTGTTTTGTGTAAGCTTTTAAGACTTAAAAGTCACATGTACATAACTGTACATCATTTTTTTCACTTTAAAATGGTAACATTTTTAAATAATTAAATCATGTGATATATCTTTAAATCACTTTTCTTATTCTTTTTTTGTCTTTATCACGATATCTCTGCATGTAAAAAGTGCCAAAAGAATCTGAAATGCAGAATTTGAAATTGAAGCTAATTAAACCATTCGTTCCCATCTTGACCCAAAGTGTTCCATTCTTGATAAGAGCACTAATTCCCCTCTTGCCGAGAACCATTCCATTCAAACTGTTCAGTGTGTGTTCCCCAATTAAAACCGTTTGTTCCCACACTGTTCTACTGGTGTATAACACACACATGTATACTCGCCTATAAGTCAGATCCCGAGGGTAGGGGTTCTGACCCCCAGGGTAGGGCCAAACTTACTATATAATGTTTATGTGTAAAACATTTAAATAACATCTTCTTTAGTGTTATCGATACTAAATTGAAACTAAATGGATATTTAGAGAGAGCAGGTAGCTTTTACTAATTAAAATTGTAGATTTGATGATCCTTGGGGTAGGGGTTCTGACCCCAAGGTGGGGCCAAACTTAGTATATGATATTTATGTGTAAGTTTGCTGATACTGTATAAAATCTAAATGCATACTTAGGAATAGCAGAAAAGGATGTACAAAAAATGGTGAATTTCACAACCCTGGGTTTTGACTCTAGGATGGGTCCAAATTAATCATATCTTTTAATGTTTTAATGTCAATACACCTATTATGTTATGTAAAGCCTTTGAACATCAGTGTATGCACTTTTGAGGGCAGTGAAGTTTTAAGAACACATCTTGTTTTATACGGTTGCTGAACATTAGAATTTATCTTAGATATTCAGAACAGGAAATTTTTTTCTAGATTTCATAGCCCTTGGGAGTAGTGATACTTTTTCACTAGTACTCAGGTGACCGATAAGGCCTGTGGGCCTCTTGTTTCATCAATTGAGTGTTCAGTGTGTTATGTCTTCCAATTCTGTTTTACCTTGACCTTATTCTCAGCTTTTGTCCTTGACAGGTCAGTACCACAAAGACCATGACAACATGGACTACTGTTACCAGTTGGAGATTTGGAAAGGAAACATTAATGACGTACTCAGGCAGGCTCGAGAGAGGGAGGAACTCTCCGATTGGCTGGTTGCCATGGCACCAATGGGTCAGTACATGCAGGAAATTTTATATATGATTTAAGTGCTGTAACAGTTTTTATCAGATACTGGTATAAATTTAGGAACACTTTGCATTCTGCAAAAGGTTAAATGTGATGAAGAAGAAAGTATTACTGTTTTTAGAAATGGAATTAAAACAGGAAACTATTTTTGATTGAGAATTTGTTACATGGAAAACATGAAGTAAAGTTTTACGTAAACCCATGCAACTACTTTTTGGCCTGTTTATTCCTACATTGATTATGAGAAAGGAATTGGTCATCCATTCTGTACTCATTGTATTGGATTAAGTGCATCTGTTTAGTGCAAGCAGCTGCAAAATTTAATTGAAGTTTTTAGGTCATCTAAGTGGATGAGTATACTATTGTAATTAGTCCCTGTCTTTTGACATGCATTAACAATTGCTCATTTTTTTTAACTTCTTGACAACTACTAAAGTAATTCCTTTCAAAATTTGGTTTAAAGGCTCTTTGGGGTAAGAGGAATCTAAATTGTAATGCCTCGTTCACATGGATGCGCATTAAATTTTACTTTGCATTAAATTTAATGCAAAGTAAAATAAAATGCATTGAATAAATTCGAATTAGATAGCGTTCACACGGCGGTAATATCTAATGCGAAGTAAACTAATACGCATTAAATTCGTATGCATCTCTAAATTAACGGCTGTGCGAAATGAATAAAAGAATAGACTATATATATCATTGAAAGTTATTTTTATAGATATTTAATGAATATATATACTGTGTAGATATACAGAATTCATTGTTCAAACACTATATATAGTGTACTACATGTTTACAATGTTACATGTAATTTCTTGGGAACATATAAAAACAAACATGACAAAACTCCTTGTGTGTAGATCGGTTACAGTTATAATTGTACATGTTATTATACCCCCCGCAACAAGTTGTAGGGGGGGTATACTGGAATCGGGCTGTCCGTCCGTCCGTCTGTAGACGCAATGGTTTCCTGGCTCTAAAGCATTATCCTTTCCACCTACCGTCACCATATCATATATATGGACTACCCATGGGATGAAGATGTTCCCTATCGATTTTGGGGTCAAAAGGTCAAAGTTCAAGTGCACTGGACATCGAAGTAGCAATATGGTTTCCGGGCTCTAAAGCGTTATCCTTTTCACCTACAGTCACCATATCATACATATGGACTATACCCATGGGATGAAGATGTTCCCTATCGATTTTGGGGTCAAAAAGTCAAAGGTCAAGTGCACTGGACATCGAAGTAGCAATATGGTTTCCGGGCTCTAAAGCGTTATCCTTTCCACCTACAGTCACCATATCATACATATGGACTACCCATAGGATGAAGATGTTCCCTATCGATTTTGGGGTCAAGAGGTCAAAGGTCACGCGCACTGGACATCGAAGTAGCAATATGGTTCGGTTTGTCATGCCATTTGTTTTTTACACTCAGAAAAGAGGTAGTTTATACCTATTACCAACACCCTTAGGGAGATTGGGGTAAGCGGGGGTATTCTTAGTGAGCATTGCTCACAGTACCTCTTGTTTCCTCTGACAAACAGCTTTCAATCAAGACAAGTATTGCTTCTTCATCCAGTTGAAACCTTAGAACGAATATGTAATTATTGCAAGTCCACTATGACGTCATATGGTATGAAATTTAACTAATGAGCACATGTTTGTAAGAATATGGAAATTTTCTTTTAAAAAAGCATTTCCTTCCATGTGTATTACCCAGTATGCCTATGCAGAGCACAGATTTACATCTGACATTATTTAATGGCATGCTGTTTGTACATGTTTTTTAGTGATTACTCTCATTTTGATTAGTTTTTCTCTCAAAAATAACATAAATATATATAGCTGAACACAGCTATGATGCATGTGATGATGTGACCTAAATTTGCCATTATTCATGCATCAACATTTAATGCACATTAGCTTCGCTCTTCATTCACACGGAGCTAATGCGAAGTAAATTTAATTCGTAAAATTTGATTCGAAGTAAACTAATGTGCAGTAAATTCTCTGTGTGAACGTGGTTCAGATTTAATTCGCATTAACTTACACAAATTAAATTTTTCTTGTGAACGAGGCATAAATATCATCACTTTTGCAGTTCAGGGGCCATAGAGGGCAGGGCAAAAATGATCAAACTTCAACGAATTTTCACAAATTTTCTTTTCAAGTTCCACACACATATGAAAGGAAAACTGAATAACTGAATACATAGTTGTGCAGAACAGGAAGCTATCAAATTTTAAACTTCATGACTCCTAGGAAAAGAGTATAAAGCGGGACAAAAATGGGCAGTCATGTTTAAAACTTTTTTTCTTTTCTTCTGCTGACACCAAATAAAAACTGACTGTATTATATTCAGGACGATCAGGTAGCTCTGCATGTCTGCATGATAGTTGTAAAATTTCTTAGATTCCAGGACAGAAGTTCAGACTCCAGGGCAGGGCCAAATTTGTCAATTAGTATTAATTACTTGATGTTTAAAAATCTTTTTCTTTACTTCTGCTAATATTGAATGTACAGTGCTCCCTCGATGTATTGCCAACTTTTGTTCAAGACAAATATGAGCTATAAAGCGGGGGTGGCAATATAACAAACTCATCATTACTGACAAATTCACTGAGCAGTCAAAAGAAATTCAATTCCGTAAATTTATTTGGGCTCCATTCTGGATAAACATTTAGATAATCTTGAGTTTAATTCAGCAATTATTAGTAATTAACCTCACCACCTTGCCCAGCCAGTGACATTTCACAGCACCACTCTCAAAGTACAGGTATGATTATCGATGGATGTTAGGTAATTGGCATTATTGTCAGGGGTAAACCCCATAAAATTTGACCATCTTTTGGTGAAAATCAGTGGCATTATACGGGGTTGGTATTAAAACGGAGAGGAGGGGGGGGGGGGGCAATATATCAAGGGAACACTGTACATACTAAATGTATATTCAGAAAAATGATAATGCTGACATATGCCAAAATTTTAGATTTCATAACCCACGGGGCACAAGTTTATGCCTTAGTGCAGGGCCTAAAAGGTGATACAACTGTATCGGTGATCTCTCAAAGTTCTCAGTCTCTCAAAGTGAAATCATGGTCCTGATTATTATCTCTAGATAACAAATCAAATTTACTATCAATCTCTCGAACGTTCAATCTCTCGAAGTTCTCGATCTCTCAAAGTGAAGTTGCGTCCCCTAAAACACATTTCATTGTTTTTCACTCTTGATCTCTCGAAGTGGTGGTAGCGTATACCCACCGTTACCCAAGTGTGTAATAATTTCAGCTTTGTTGGGCCTTACCTGGATTTTGTTGAATGCTGGAGGGGTAATTAGGTGTTTACATAGTTGAAACATCACCTGTGCTTCTTTGTGGAGGCTACACACTTGAGTATATAATTGGCTAATTGGTCAGTTTACACCTTGCACTGGGGTTTTGTGTTGTGATGATTAAAATTATATATAATCCAACTATGAATAAAATCTATTACTATACCCCCCGCAACAAGTTGTGGGGGGGGGGGGGGGTATACTGGAATCAGGTTGTCCGTCTGTCTGTCCGTCCGTCTGTAGATGCAATGGTTTCCGGGCTCTAAAGCATTATCCTTTCCACCTACCATCACCATATCATATATATGGACTACCCATGGGATGAAGATGTTCCCTATCGATTTTGGGGTCAAAAGGTCAAAGGTCAAGCGCACTGGACATCGAAGTAGCAATATGGTTTCTGGGCTCTAAAGCGTTATCCTTTCCACCTACAGTCACCATATCATACATATGGACTACCCATGGGATGAAGATGTTCCCTATCGATTTTGGGGTCAAAAGGTCAAAGGTCACGCGCACTGGACATCGAAGTAGCAATATGGTTTCCGGGCTCTAAAGCGTTATCCTTTCCACCTACAGTCACCATATCATACATATGGACTACCCATGGGATGAAGATGTTCCCTATCGATTTTGGGGTTAAAAGGTCAAAGGTCAAGCGCACTGGACATTGAAGTAGCAATATGGTTTCCGGGCTCTAAAGCCTTATCCTTTCCACCTACAGTCACCATATCATACATATGGACTACCCATGGGATGAAGATGTTCCCTATCAATTTTGGGGTTCAAAGGTCAAGCGCACTGGACATTGAAGTAGCAATATGGTTTCCGGGCTCTAAAGCCTTATCCTTTCCACCTACAGTCACCATATCATACATATGGACTACCCATGGGATGAAGATGTTCCCTATCGATTTTGAAAATTTTATATTGAATTTACGAGACAGCAACACAAGAATACACCGATATTAGGGCCTCAACCGTGCGCAGCTTTTTTGTGCGCCGTAAATCGAAGGTTTTTATAAGCGACGGATCTGTAGCTCTCTGTTCTGTCACAATATTTTTTCAGAGAGTACAGTTCTCCAGCTAGTAATTTTCTAGTCCGTCCACCTGAATCCGCTCGAGAAAGTGGGCGGGCTGTAATCGGCCAATGAAAACTCTTGTTGTATTACATCAAACATGTCATTCAAACTGTTCAATCGTCTCATTCAATTGTGTCGTCACACAACGCAATACTATATCGGGTAAAGCATTCTAATTCAAAGGTGAATTGCGATAATTTTCACAGAAACACAACACAGTGTTAACATGGTCAGACCGCATAAGCAAATTCTAATAATACTGTCCAAAGATATGTGTTTACAAGTCTATTAATGTATGGAGTGCAAATAATATTCATTGAGGAAAAGCTTCTCTCTACAGAGGCAATAGAGACATGAACAATGCAAAGAAGTTCCAGGAAACAGAATGCATGATTTGTGATTAAAAAACAACACAATTTTTTCAAAATTTTATATTTGGGAATTTTTACCTGCAAATTGGGAAATTTTTTGAGCCTATTTTCGATTGGGAATAGGGCCGAAAATCGGCCCCTGAGAAGGTACTGATAAATCCCTGACATGCAAAGATCATTTTGATTAGAGCTTAGTTAAAGATTAATTAATGAGTATGATTTAACGCTGTGGGAATAATTTGTCACTACTTTAGTTATGGGGCATTTCTTTGTACAACCCGGAATGGCGTACATTTTTGCAGTTACTCCCTTACGCCGGAAGTTGGGGGCGCGCTTACGATTGCGGTCCTAAGCTTCACTTACTCCTCCTAGGCACCTGGTGTGTCCAGGGGTCCGTGTTTGCCCAACTCTCTGTTTTGTATTGCTTATAGGAGTTATGAGATTGATCACTGTTCATTATCTTCATCTTGCTTAATTAGTATTAACAAATAGTGTATACTAAAGCTTACGTTACCAAATTCTTTATTATGCCGAGTTTTAACAGGTTGTATTATATCAATGACACAAACAAGGTTTAATTTCTTCGATTCTATGGAGAATTTTTTTGAAATTAATTAATTATGCTGTTCGTCAAATTGTAGAGTTGGGCTAGGGGGGGATGTTATAGGCGAATTTGACATTATTTCTGTCCTAGTTATAATGCAATTAATACTGAGAATTTCAGTAGTAATCTGTTTTGAAAACAACAGACACATAAAATTAAAGCACAATGAAAGCATGTAATATAATCAGGCACATTGCATCGTTTAAAAAAAGGGGGGGGGGGACTTCATTTTATATTGTCCTACAATTCTTGACAAGTAAATTTTCAAAATATCCAAAGTTTTAGAGGGAAGGCTGCAAGGGTTGATCTTTCAGTTCCATTCATTGGTTAAATTTTACATTTCCACTATAACATTCACAAAGTTTTTTTTTTTTTTAAGGGGGGGGGGGACTTGCAGCTGATCAAACTTTGCATTTAATAATAAAAGGGGACAGGCCCATTGTTGCTACGTGCCTGATAATTGTTTTTGTGCTCATTTGAGTAATTGAGGTGCAAGAAGAGCTGTAAGATGAATGATTTACACAAACTGATTCACGGTTTTCCCCAAAATTTTGTTTTTCACTTTTAATGATCAAAATCTACTGTCTATTGTGTTTGAAATATTTCACATGAAAATTAAGGTTATATATTATCACAGAAGCTCATTTCAGAGAATTTATTATTTGTTTTGTAAACAAAGATTGCGGTATGCTATTGTTTACAAAATTTTCAAAAGAAATGGATATCGATCTAAGTTTATTATACCTTTCACATTTCAAGCATTTTTGGGGTAAAATGTGTCAGCTAAAAGTTAAAATTTGTGACTATGCAAAATTAAGATGCATTATATTACAAAATCAATATTTCACTTGTTTGTTTACATAAAAAGACTCAAGTCTTTGTTTATATAACACAGATTTAAGGCTAAAATATTTCTTTTATTCTTGCATTCAAAAGGTCAAAATTTTGGCTGTCAACATTAAATGAGTTATATTTTTAATGTTTAACATCAAAAATGAAAAATATTTTTATCAAAAATCATGAACCAGTCCCTTTAACTTTCAAAAGATTGAATGGCACGCACGTTGCATCGTTTTTAAAAAAAAAGGGGAGTTGACTTCATGATATTGCCCTACAGTTCTTGACAAGTATATTTCTAAAAAATCCATGTTCTGTTTCAATTGCCACCTGGTGTATACCTAGCAACAAGCAGTTTTGTTCAATGTGAAATGATAAATTGATAATGTATGTACATATATGCGTTGGTTGCACATGTGTTTTAGGCATACCTTATTACATGTGTTTTGGTTGTCGAAAATATTGATAAAAATTAATAATGAAGAATTGCTGATATACTGAAGACATCCCGATTCTGATCTAAAGAAGTCGAGGACTATTTAATATTTAGATACTTTCTTACATCATTACCATACGCTGGTTGCGAGAAAACCACACAAGAGACACATACTAGTAAATGTAACCAGTAACTAAACTATTATTGTTCAGTTATACTATTTTTAAGTCATTACACTTAATTCTTAGAAAAATTCCTTAACTGGCAATTGATTGCAAAAAGAAATTGTAAAGTTTCCATTTATTCCTTATATACACCATCAACTGAGGACCGCAATAGGAGTCATATTCTCAGTCAGGTTATTTTGTACATTTAAATTGGATTGTGAAACAAATGGGTGAAATCTTTATACCACAGTTAACATAATTTTGTCTGAATTTGCATGCTGATCTGACGGTGCACTTTATTGATGTGGAAGGGTATAATGATGTAGCTAGTCTCGTGTAGATCATGCACTTCAATCTCAATTTTTTGACAGCTTTGAAAATTAGCTCATATTGAAATTTTCAGATTTCTATATTCCAATATATTATATTACCCCTCTGAAAATACAGCAGGATATCCCAGGAAGTCCCAAGACAAAATCCCAGGATTTATCAGGATTGTCCTGAAAAGTCCTGCTTTTTTGAAACTGAGATTGACAAGGAATTAGAGGGACGGTATTGGCAGTGGGACATTTCAGGACTTTTAAGGATAATTTGAACACTTAAATTTGCCTTTTATTGTCCTGCAAAGTCTCACTTAATCCTGCAATCTGAAAGGGGAGAAAGTGGGATTATTCTGGACATGTCTTGGAAAGTCCCAGTAGACAGGACTGGGATTTTGCAGGATTTTATTGGATCTCCCTAAAAATCCTGCTTTTTGAGTTGATGCAGGACTCCTGGAAAGTCCCAATTTATCCTACTAACCTGTTTTGGTCTTACCCTACTGTGGAATAAAACTCGAGATCCAGGATATGTGATATCTTTTCTGTAAAAGTGGCAATTAAGAATGAAATTATGAATCAAAATGATAATCTGATAATAAAATTTATTTAACATACAAAAACATAAATTTCAGCAATACTTATTTGAATTTCCAAAGCAAGTACTTTGAAAAGTTCATTTAAATTATGGCTGGGGTGAGCTAAAAAGCACTATTTCTTACGTAAACAAATAATTAAACAAGAGGTCCATGGGCCACATCGCTCACCTTAGTCATCTTGGTCCATATTTAAAGATTTCCCATATACTTGTATGTAAAACTTTTGTCCCTATAATGTGGCCAAAACCTACCCTTGGGGGCCACGATTCAGGGTTGTCACTAGAAAATATTGAAGATGAGTCCCGGTATCATGGTTTGTAAGCAGCTTGAGTCCCATGAAAATTTGACGAGTCCCATGAAAGTTGAATTAAAGAGTCATTTAGATTTTTCCTACACCTTTATTTATACCGAGTGAACACAAGCTAATGTCGTACCTCTGTTCACTTTCATCTTCAACAAATGGCAAAAATCAGTTAATTTTCGCCAAGCCCATGCATAACAGTGCAGTGATCACTTTGTACACATGAAATTAAAAGTAATCATTCACGACTCGGTCTCATACAACTAATTGCCCATTGCAAACAGAATTACTTCCCCGAATCCTCTATCATCGTTACAACCCTATTCAGTATTAAACAAAATTTTAATTAAATAATTATTGTGATAAAATAGATGCGTACTAATTTTGTTTGTAAAATGATATAAAATCTACCAAAGTTTACAAACTACGCTACTTTCAATTCCAATAAAAATGGCTACCGGAAGACAAACATTTATAATTAAATATAGATCCTGATTTGTAAAAAAAAGAAAAAGAAACATATATAAATAACTGCCTGTGAGTGGCAAAATGTTTTTTACTTTGTATCTAAATTTCAATATTATATTCTAATTTGCACCTAATTGACTGCACTAAACAAACAAGTCGGATTGGGACACTGTGAACTCGGTGGTATCATCTCAGTTCACATTAGAGCGTAACGTTTTACCTAGATTTTTTCCTATGAGTTTTAATTAATACACAAATCAGGGCTTCTAAGTAAAATTATGATTTTTACTCAGAGTCCGAGACACATCTGCGGGACTCGCCATATCAGACAAACCCCAATGAAATTTCTGTGATCCTATTCTTGCGTTAGTGACAACCCTGTGAATTTTACAAACTTGAGTCTACACTATGTTGGGAAGCTTTCATGTAAATCTCAGCTTTTCTGGCCAAGTGTTTCTTGAGAAGACAATTTTCATAAAGATTTTCCCTGTATATTTGTAAGTAAAACTTTGATCCCCTATTGAGACCCAATCCAACCCCCCCCCCCCCCCCCCCCCCCCCCCCCCCCCCAGGTCATTGGTTTTAACAAACTTGAATCTGTACTATGTCAGGAGGCTTTCATGTAAATTTCAGCTTCTCTGTCCCAGTGGTTCTTGAGAAGATTTTTGAATGACCCCACCGTATTTTTGCGATTATCTCCCCTTTGAAGGGGCATGGCCCTTCATTTGAACAAACTTGAAAGCCTTTCACCCAAGGGTGCTTTGTGTCACTTAGTTTGGTTGAAATTGACCCAGTGGTTCTGGAGAAGATGAAAATGTGAAAAGTTTTCACCGACGACAGACAACAAACAAATTTTGATCAGAAAAGCTCACTTGAACCTTCGGCCCAGGTGAGCTAAAAAAAAAATTTTAAACAGGTATTATCAAATTGTCCCTGAAGTTGAATTTTGTTTATCTTGATGTCACGGGTAACCTGGAGTGGTTCAAAGATCTATTTCTTCGACTCGTGGGTGGGGGAAGGTGGCTCCAGACCTAAACAACTTGAGACGGTCTCTCATCTTGTTTCTAACTTCTTTGAGGGCCATCTCTGGATTTTTCTCTGGTACAGAGGCTTAAAAGATAGCATAATGAATTATTTGAGAGGTTGCATAACAGGTTTTGTAAATGAACATCATGCAAAATTTAAAATATTTATGTCTTGAACTTGTATATATGCACCTTCTGCATCGTCTTCCCTTTTATCTAAGCCATCTTTGGTCTCACGGGCGTTTTCCTGTCACACTGCATGATGTCGGTTCATCCACTGAAAACAGTGCCTTATTAAAAGTCACTTGATGATATTCTAAATTCATAACTATCTCTTCAAGTCCATGCTACAATGAAAGAGAACATGTACTAGATAAAAATATTGGAAACAGGATGATAATTTGTTAAGGTGTGACAATTCCACTAGACTACCAAAAAAGACGAATTATTACAAACCAAAAGTAAAAATACTAACCAGCAACGCCGTGTATTTTGAACAACTAGGCCTATCCCCCAGTTTCTGAGTGTAAGGTGAATCCTATATTCCTATCTGGAATCCATTCCATGCTTGATTGCATACTGATTCTGTTGAATGTTCTCCATCCTTGCGAATATTTCCCTGACTTCGCGCCCAGAAAGGAACATTGAAAAAAAAGCGCTTTGATCACTTGCGTGAACGTCAGGTCGTACACTGACTGACTCGTCCCCAGGTCAACACGTAACCAAAAGACGATCAGTAGAAAGTTATACAATCGACCAGTGGAAACCCAGTGTATAAGACTTCATATATATACATATGATATATTTTATACATGATATATCTTATATCGAATAAGAACGGGGAGAAGAAAAAAACACGACAAGCTTCGTACATTGTACAAGTTGACCGAAACGACATCACCGGAAGTTACAACTTTCAAAGAAGTCATTTATGATTTAAAGATTTGTGAATGGAAATCAATAACATCGGAATGAAAAAGGACTACGGGTTAACGGATGACACTCTGTAAGTACCATATGCTTATTTTGTTTACGTTTGTAAATGATTACATGCATTGGAAAAATACACGCTTGATCGCTGGACCACTCGAAATTCCTCGATACAATCATTCTATTTACAGCTTAACATATCAAAACAAACTACTCTATTTTTTAACGTAAACCATTGACTGGTTCGATCTAGATGGAAAGGGTATAATCACCAGAACATTGTATCATGGATATCCATCATTATGATTCTGTTTCGATCAGTTGACCTTGTTCTGTAATTATTACTGCTTCGTAAAATAACTACGGACGAGTACGGTTACAAAATTTAGCATGGCAAGCTGATTGTATCCATCAGTGATAATTTATTGCTATTTGCACCTCAAAACATTGATGTGTCAAAGAAACTTTTCTAAATATAAAATTTTTAATCAGTGTCTTGAAAATTAAGTTTCTTCATTAATAATTTGTAATTAATTATTATTGCAGGAGATTGAGAACCCAAAAGGTACATGCTGTGCAAGAAAGATGTAAACATGCGAATTCCTAAATGTACTAAATATTAAAACATCAACTGCAATCTTCAGTGGTGACATCCAAAAGTTGATATGCCATTGGTACTTCAAGTGATACGACCGTGACATTGGAAAATCCTTTTAACTTATCATCACTTGAGCCTGAATTGCAATCCTTTTGATACAGACATTTTTTTAAGTTCAGTTTCGAACATTAATGCCGCTGTGTCATCTCTGGAAATGGAAAAGCCTAGCACAGAATCTGATGAATTTTTGAACATTCTTTCACAAAAAGGGATCTTCTTTATTTTGAAGAAGGTAGCCCAGGAACTGGAAATCTGTTATCAAAATGATCTTAATAATACACTGGACAATATTCTAACCTAAAAAAAAACATGACAAACCCGATTGAACTCCTGTGATGAAGCATCTCAAAACTCAAATTATGGTAGTCTTTCAAGTGACATTGAGGATTTCAATAGCGCATTTGACAGTAAAGTGATTTTTATTCAAGTTCAGATTGTTGTCATTATAAATTTATAAGAAGTGTTCTCATAGCCAACATTTTTCAAGTCTACTTTTGATGAAATATAGTCTTTTCTATTACAACTTATTATGACATGATTGTTGTTGTATACATAAATGTTCTTATCCACGAATCATTCACTGTTCTTATAGGTTTTTTTTAGCCTGAACTATGTAGCAATGACATGTCAAGGTAATCCAGAAAATGTAAAAAAATTTCTTTGATATGACAAGGATTTAATTTTGTAACAATTAATATCTAAAAGTCCTGTAACCCTCATTAAAGTCCTTTATAATCTGACTTCACTGGTTGTAAGATTTTGAGGGTAATTGCAAGACTTCTCTCTTTGCATACTTTTAATACGAAGTCCTGGAAAGCAATGTAAAGTCTTGCATTATCTTGAATGTATCAAGTATGAGATTTTTAGGGAATTTCTGGGACGATGTTTTCGTCTTCATTTTATAATAAAGTCCTGAAAAACACAAGAATGTCCTAGAAAAACCTGCTGCTATGAGAGTGGGACTTTGTAAGACATTTAGGTAATAAATATGTCCTAGAAATTCTTGCAAAGTCACTCTTGATGTAAGTGGGATATTCCAGGACAAATGCAGAAACATGAAGTCCTGTATTATCCCACTGCATTAGGACATGGGAGAAGTGGGACTTCACAAGGAAGTCCCAGGACTTCCAGGGATATCCTTCAATTAAGCAAAAAAGTGGGATTTATTTTCAGAGGGGTAGCTCTATAAAACCTGAGCCAATTCTAAAGATTCCATAATATGAAAAAGTGAAGATAGTGAACAGTGATCAATCTCATAAATCCTATAAAGAACATCAAGGGTTAATAAGAGTATTATTTGAAAGATAATGCTTAAAACTTTAGAAATAGAAGCTTGCACAATTAATTACTATTGTGATGCGACAGATCCGATATAATTTGTGATAGCTACAGCACAAAAGGATTGGAATTCTTTTTGGGTGTCTTGTTTTCTCCCCAATGATCTGAGTTTTTAACCACTTTGTGTATTATCTGCAGCTGCCTTTGATACCTGGACTACAGTATGTGAGGATTACGCCACTCAACTAGAGCAGGAGGGACAATACCACAAAGCTGCCACTTACCTATTGGCGGCCCACAAGGTGTACAGTGCCATCGACCTCTTTAAGCGACATCGCCTATTTAAGTAGGTTTAGTCTTGAGATCTGTGGGGGTATGATAATGTTCATTTTTCTTGTAAAAGGTCATTGGCAGAAAAGATCATTGTCTGAGCCAGTGCCCCCTCCTTTGAATGATTTGAAACAAACATAGATTAGGTAATCTTTTATGGTAAGTATAAAGATTCACCTTAATGAATATTTCTTTAGGGCTCTTTCTTAACAAATGATCTTTCATACCCATGTACTATTGTGAATACAAGCATCACATTATATTAAGGTTAGGGCATAAAACACATTCATAACTTGAATGCATACAAAAAAGAATTTCCCATATTTTTGGGGGAAATTCTATTGTGCATCTCATGTAAATTTTTGATGAACTTTAATAGCATTTGGCATTGATTTTTTTAATGCTCTCCCTGAATGTTTATCACTTACTTGGTATGTGTATCCATTGAATTCGCGTAATGAAACTGCATATGAGAAACCACAGGAGTGGGCAATTTTATCAATAAAGTATACCCTCGTGAAGCTGATTGGTGGTATTTATGCCCATTTCTCATATATTTCTACTTTATTGATAAAATTGCTGACTCCAGTTGAGAAACTTACAATGTATATTCACTTATGCATTTTGTGTACTTCCGCACGTAAACAAATTGTTTTGCGCCTAATTGTGTGAGAGCACAAGAATTAGCAATTTTTCAATAAAGTACAGTCAACTCTCGATAAACCGCCACCTTTTGTTCTTTGGAATTTATGGTGTTATAACGAATTTGGCGATGAATTGAATTTCCGCCATCTTGGGGAGAAAGAGTTACTTTTCTTGTATATGTAAGAGTTATATTTCCTTTACGCACAAACTTAATGAAAAAAAATATCTCGTGATTATTTTTCCAAATTTTCTAGCATGATTAAAATAGTTTAATCAATAATAAGGCTTCATTTCAAAACAATACACATACAAGACAAATATACACAGTATGTTTCAAGTTATTTATAAACCATGTCCAGTGTCGGTATTTAGCGCAACGCATATGGCTGTTTCCTGGTAGGTGAGCCGTCATTAACTGGACGAAGATCAACGAGTATTTCACCCTTTGCAGCCAGAATATCACCCATTGTCCTCCTTTTTATGGACTTTTCCCATAAAACAGTAGAATTATTGGAGTTTTCCTGTTGTGTACGTTTCAGATGGTTTCCGTGGTATGTAATTATTTGCTTGTTTTCTCAGTAATTCAACAGATTCTGAAACCTCTTTTGTGGTGAACCCATAGCTAAACTGAAATATTTTTTGATGAGGTAAAAACAACAAGACTACGGTCCATATTAAGTAATTATCTTGTTTATTTAATACTGGGTACCTTCTGTCCAGGTGTATGCCGGGGATCGATAATGACCAATTTCCCGTATCACTGATCACGTGCACCCATGGCGGATTATCGAGATAATAACACTTTGATATAAACTTTTGAACTAAAAATACCGTGGCAAATGGCGATAGCGAATTTGGCGTTT
>NC_079165.1:52911083-52966083 GCF_947568905.1 Ostrea edulis | reverse complement strand
AGGCTACTGCTTAATTTCGAAGACTGAACTATGTGGAGCTGAAGGCTCGTGTTTATACTGTTGGAAAGGTATTGAATAGAGCTATTCAAGAGTATCATCCATGAAATCGTACAAAGCGTTATTGCACTGTGGTACAATACACATTACATATCAAACAGCCCTCGTATATATACATTATCAGGTAGTCAATACCAGAGGTTTTATTTCTTCATGCAGCACACATTCATGAAATTGAATGAAAGGGGGTTATACCATGGTTTTGATTAAGAATACATTTATACTGCACAGCAAAATAATGTGGAATAAAATAAAATAATACAGAACAAAATAAAAAACAAAATGATACAGAGTACAGGTTAATAAAACCATGCAGATATCAGGTTGTGCAAACTAAACAGTGTACACTAAGTAAAATGAAGTTTCCAGAGCTTTCGTTTCTAAAACATGCAGTGTTGTTACAGAACAAGTGTTAACCTAATCTTTATACTGAACTGACAAACATTGCTCCATCTAGAATCGTGTCAAGGTCACAGGTGTCAGTCAAGTACAAATGTATATTACACAATAATGGGAAGATGTTGAACAGATGTAACAGATATCAGATTTTCATGAAAAACAGTCTGAATCATAAAGAAAGCATTAAGGAAATATAGATGGGCACAGAAACCTTTTTTTTTGTAAGTGAGAGTGACAATATATTTATCTATTTACTTGTTTTGGAAAATAGTAAGTGGTTATTTCTGAAGGTGTAACCATATTTTATGGAGATTAATGGCCGGGTCTTGATATTTTTGAGTGTGTTGACCTAAAAATATTTTTCAAATTTCCAGTGAGTAAGATATTTTGTCATTTTTGGCCGGGTTGCACTTAGTGCAAATCCGGTCTATAGTATGGTGAAGTGCGGGTGGGCGGGCGGGCGGTTGGGGAAATTTTGTGAAATCAACTCCTCCTACAGTTTTTTATGTACAACCTTGAAACTTTGCAGAAAGTAAGTATATATATTGAAGTTATGCACTAGGTTTTTTGAAGTCTGACCTTTGTCGAATATGGGCGCTACAGCAAAAAGTTGTTACTAAAAATAGAGTTCAACTTGAAAAAGGTAAATGAGATTATCTTTTGTGGTTAAATTTAGTTGTACTACCTCTGAGGAAAAATTCAATTATATATGAATGTCAAATTTTCTGGGCATGAGTTGTAAATTTGCAATATAAATAGAGAAATTCTGTTTCTTTATCATATAATCATATACAATTCAAGCACCTGAAGTTATTGTTCATTTTAGTTATTATTACTTTAAAATATTACATATATCAGCAGTGCTCCAAGTTTCGAGTAAAACGGTCGCATTTGCAACCAGAAAATCAATTTTGCGACAAGAGATTATAATTAAGTCGCATTTTCGCGAGTGAAGAAAATTTGGGCAACCAGTAAAATTTTAGAATCGGGATCGGAAGTCTGAATAAATATTTTTAGTCTCGGTCAAAACAATCAAGATGGCGGGAAAACGAGGTTTAGAGCACTTTGGATTTATCAATAGTAAAAAACAGAAGCCTCAGCCTTGTACATGTAACAAAGAAATTCAAGAATCACACGGGGGAAAGTTCTGCATCAAAAGATGGCGTAGCAATGTCTAAAGAGAAATGCAAAAGTAAAGGAAGAACCCCAGTCCTGAAATGGCGGAGGAAATTTTCGTGATGGCAAAATGTTTTGCAGAATTTGTGAGGCCAATAAGCCAGCAACGTCCACAATTTCTAGACATCCATTGTCCTATTTCGCCACGACCGAGTGTACATCTTTCAAACGTGGAAATGTGACTATTCACGGTAACAGTAAGAGACATGTCGTTGTCCGTGACTGCATTATTAGCAGTAAGTCGAGTGGGGCAACAGATAACTACCACCAAATAAATCCCTACCCACATTATTTACTCTAAATATTGCAACCCGACCAATTGACTCTTTGACCCATTTTTTAAACCATACAACAGGTGAACAACAGCAGGGCTTAGTGATGTGAGTGATGTGGCCTATGGTCCTCTTGTTTAGTTTTCCCATTCCCTGGTGACTTAGGTGAGTGATGTGGCCTATGGTCCTCTTGTTTAGTTTCCCCATTCCCTGGTGACTTAGGTGAGTGATGTGGCCTATGGTCCTCTTGTTTAGTTTCCCCATTCCCTGGTGACTTAGGTGAGTGATGTGGCCTGTGGTCCTCTTGTTTAGTTTTCCCATTCCCTGGTGACTTAGGAGAGTGATGTGGCTTGTGGTCCTCTTGTTTAGTTTTCCCATTCCCTGGTGACTTAGGTGAGTGATGTGGCCTATGGTCCTCTTGTTTAGTTTCCCCATTCCCTGTGACTTAGGTGAATGATGTGGCCTATGGTCCTCTTGTTTAGTTTTCCCATTCCCTGGTGACTTAGGTGAGTGATGTGGCCTATGGCCAGTTATCCTCTTGTTTAGTTTTCCCATTCCCTGTGACTTAGGTGAGTGATGTGGCCTATGGTCCTCTTGTTTAGTTTTCCAATTTCCTGTGACTTAGGTGAGTGATGTGGCCTATGGTCCTCTTGTTTAGTTTTCCCATTCCCTGTGACTTAGGTGAGTGATGTGGCCTATGGTCCTCTTGTTTAGTTTTCCCATTCCCTGGTGACTTAGGTGAGTGATGTGGCCTATGGTCCCCTTGTTTAGTTTTCCCATTCCTTGGTGACTTAGGTGAGCGATGTGGCCTATGGTCCTCTTGTTTAGTTTCCCCATTTCCTGTGACTTAGGTGAGTGATGTGGCCTGTGGTCCTCTTGTTTAGTTTTCCCATTCCCTGTGACTTAGGTGAGTGATGTGGCCTGTGGTCCTCTTGTTTAGTTTCCCCATTCCCTGGTGACTTGGGTGAGTGATGTGGCCTGTGGTCCTCTTGTTTAGTTTTCCCATTCCCTGGTGACTTGGGTGAGTGATGTGGCCTATGGTCCTCTTGTTTAGTTTTCCCATTCCTTGGTGACTTAGGTGAGCGATGTGGCCTATGGTCCTCTTGTTTAATTTTCCTATTCCCTGGAATTGATTGATGCATTCTTGAAGGATATGTGTTTGGTCGACTTTTCCAAAAGGTTAATGTTCAACATTATGAGCTGAGCTACAAAACAACTTAGTAAGCATCCTCTGCTTCCTTTTGTCTCTATGGATTTGTGTTTGAATTTCAATTCAGCTTTGAATTTTCCTTTTACACCCAACACACATACATGACAGCTTTTAAAATCCCCATGGGGGATTTTGCGCCCGATGACCTTTTTTCAAAGCTCTAAATTCACGACATTTTGCCATGAAAATAAATACTTGTCATTTCAAATAAAATATCAATCTAGTCAGTTGTACATGCATCATATATTAACACAACATCAAGTGTGTTTGACCATTAACTTTAACAAAACTAAAAAAAAAAAAACACACTTTGAATGATATACATAATCATTTCATTAAAATCATCATCTATTCAGCAAAAAGTTAAAAATAAACTAGCATATCCTCTCCAACAATAAGTTCCATACATATTATCAAATAATACTTAAAGTTGCATCCTTTTACACCATATAATAAACATGGCTGGACTATATATCAAAATTTTAATTAAAGCACATGCATTTAGGTACGACTACAAAGGCGATCTTGCTTGTCTGTAAACATGGGCTATATCTTTTGAACCAAGGGGTATAGGGTTTTGATATTTCAACTACAGATGCCTTAATTTATGAAGAGACCTTTGTTTTTCGTACATGCCAATTTTTAAAAATTCCCATGAGGGATTTTGTGCTCGATGACCTTTTTACAAAACTCTAAATTCGCAACATTTTGCCATGAAAATATTTGTCTTTTCAAATAAAATATTAATCTAATCATTGTAATGTATCATATATTAAAACAATATCAAGTGTGTTTGACCATTAACTTTAACAAAACTAAAAAAAAAAAACACTTTGAAAGATATATACATAATTATTTTATTAAAATCATCAACTATTCAGCAAAAAGTTAAAAATAAACTAACATATCCTCTCCAACAACATATTATCAAATAATACGTATTTAAAAGTTGCATCCTTTCACACCATAACATGATAAACTAACATATCCTCTCCAACAACATATTATCAAATAATACGTATTTAAAAGTTGCATCCTTTCACACCATAACATGACTGGACTATATATCAAAATTTAAATTAAAGCACATGCATTTAGGTACGACTACAAAGGCGATCTTGCTGTCTCAGTGTATGTAAACATGGGCTTGCAGAGTCTGGTGGAACAATCTGCATTGCAACCAGAAAAGGAGTGTTCTGCCCTGCCACAAAGTTTGCGAACAAAACCTTTGCACCCATGACATCTGAAATAATTACCAAAAAAAAAAAAATCATCAAAATATATGTTTTTACTTGTAAATTAAGGCTACTTGCTAATGTCAAATTCAGTACAGACTTGTGCGAATTATGCATCACAAAGTCTATTGAATACTACGCCCCCTATAAATTTATAATACATTGCTATAGATTCGGATAGCCTATACAGCTTATTCCACTTATATTGAAGTCGCTTATTTTGAAATATCGCTTATTTTGAAGTAAAACAAAATCCCCAGTCTCAGTCTCTTATTTTCTTTGCATTAAAATATCGGTTAAATTGAGGTTAAATTGAAATCGCTTACATTGAAATATGGCTTATTTTGAAATCAATTATTGGTTCACTGAGTTTATAATGTATTGTTTTTATAATGGCTATATTGAAGTCACCTGTGATGGTAGTTGTCCAGGTTGGTGGCCTCATAATTACACAGGTAGGTGTCATTGGTTTCCCATGAATTACTTTTCATTGCATGTTTTTATAGGAATAAAATAACAGTGGGGTATAATCACTCTTTAAAAGCTTGATGACAGGATCATTCGTAAAATTTGACCTCCCCACAAAAACTTTATCATTGGACACCAGATACAAATTAATAACTGCAACAGATAAGAATTTGAAGTCAAAATCTGAAATGACAATTTTGCTTAACCCCAGTAATTTCACTCACCTTACCGCTATCACAGTGCATTAAAAATAGTTTTTGCAAGACTAGGTTCACATTAAAATATCCAAATCAAGTCTATAACATCTGACGCGGACAACGACAATGTCTTTACAGACAACATGATGCCACTTGCTTATGTTAGTGAACTTTATTTTTTAAAAAAATGGTTCTGAAATTCTGATGTTAGACATACATGTACATGTGTGTCAAACGTTTTCACGACGATCGTTTCCAGGGAAGAACTTACTTCCGATTATTATATACATGTACACACTGCATGGGAAATATCGGTGATGAGAGCAAAAACGAAATTCCAGATGAAAATGTGACGTAAAATCAACCTCAAAATTGTATGTGTAAATTTAATAATAATTAAAAAAGATTATGTACAGACGCTACCTAAAGTAGACGAAATTTTTGTAGACATCGAAAATTGAAATATTCATTCTTGGTCAGCTCAATAAGAAACAAAAGTTAACAAAACTCACATATTTTAAAAAAAAAAATTAAAATCTTCAATAATTGATTCATGCAATCAATTATCTAAATATTGTAAATTGTGTAATGTAATAAATTCATATTTCTGCTTTCGTAATCGGGATCGAGATGCCAAATGAAGCCTCCGATATGGTCAACATTTCCTATTTCTCTTATTTTGAACTTCGGTTATATTGAAAAAAATAGATTGGTCCCCTGAATTTCAATATATCCGGAGTAAGCTGTATTATTATAATTGAAAAAAATATATTTGACGTACCTATTGCATATTTTGGATGCTGTCAGCGAGAGGCGGAAATCAGGAATGTCCGATTGTTTGTTGGTGACACTATCATCGTTGTCATTCATGTTCGTGTATTCGTGTAAAGAATATGTCAATTTGAAATCCGTCTTCCCAATTAATTACTATCAAAACATGCTTCCCACTGTCCAATAAACACCCTGACACAGGTAGACCAGGTATATTACACCACCTCGATACCATGTGACACAGGTAAACATCAATGACTTGCTATTGTCCCGATTTGTGATTGGCTAGCCACAAAGAAATGATACAGGATTTCAAATTCCGGTTGGAAATCGTGGTTTGTTGTCGTAAAATTAGAGATATTTTTCGAAAATTTTCGGGGTAATTTTGCAATCCCGTTCGGAATATCGGGATTTGCCTTTTGAACTGCTTCAAATTGGGAGAATCCCACACAAATCAGGAAAGTTGTTATTTATGAACACACTTTTGTTCTATATGCGTGAATGATCGCATCCGAATTTGAGAGTATGAGTTTCTTCTTACAGATTCTCGCAAATGTAGATTCATCGCTTACACAGACACTGGATCCAAAGTCAACCAGAATATTCATTTTAACTCCATTGATTTTGACTTCAGTCATTGGCTGCTTGAATTTCAAGAGTCCAAATATATCACTGCTTCTGCTATCATCTGTTTCAGTCAGCTGATTAAGTTTATTTTTCTTGAATTTTATTGGTTGTTTAGGGTTTGATTATGAGCGACACACTCTCGCAAAATGTCCCTTTTTCTTACACTTATGGCATTCCACACCTTTGGCAGGACAGGGTTTGTCTTGGTGAGGTCAGTCATTACCACGATTCCAACACTTTGAATTTGTTTCAGATTTTTAGGTCACCTTAGTAAACTCGGTGACCTATTGCAATTGGTCTGCGTCCGTCGTGTGACTCGTGTCATGAGTTAACTATAGAACATTTCTAACTTCTTGATAACTACCATTCCAATTCTTTTCAAATTTGGCATGAAGCATCTTTCGGACAAAGGGGACATAAATTGTAAATTTCAGGACTACACACCTGGGGCCTTAGGGATGGAGCAAAACTTGACCAATCTTTTCTACAACCGCATATGTGTAAGAAAAACTAAATGTATAGTGATGTAGAGCAGTAAGTACTCGATCTACTAAAATTGTAAATTTCATGATCCCCGGGGGTAGGGGTTCTAACCCCAGGTCGGGGCCAAACATGGGATATAGTGTTTATGTGTAAAACACTTAAATAACATCTTCTTTAGTGCTATTAATACTAAATCGAAATTAAATGAATATTTAAAAAGAGCAGGTAATCCTTTACCAAAATTATAATTTTGATGATCCCAGGGGTAGCTGTTTTGCAAGGTATCAGGGTGGGTCCGAAATGGTCAGTTATTAAATGTGTAAACAATAGAACATTTTTAACTTCTTGATAGTTACCATTCTAATTCCTTTCAAATTTGATATGAAGCATCTTTGGGACAATGGGGACATAAATTGTAAATTTCAGGAGTCCTGCACCCCTCGGGCCATAGGGATGGGGCAAAAACTGCCAAAAATCCACCAATTTTCAAAAATCTTCTTCTCTACAACTGCATGTGTAAGAAAAACTAAATGCATAGTGATGTAGAACAGGAAGGCCTCTGTCAAAATCATAAATTTCATGATCCCTTGGATATAGGTTTGGACTCCAAGGTGGGGCCAAATTTGGTATACATAGTGGATATGTGTAAACATTTTTTAAAAAAAACCATCTTCTTTAATGCTATTGATACTAAATTGAAACTAAATGGATATTTAGAAGGATTAGGTTGTCCTTTAACAAAATTGTTAATTTCATGATCCTAGGGGTAAGGATTTGGTTTCATGAAGGGTGGAGCCAAAATTATTATAGAGATTATTGTCTTTATTATTATTAAGGGTTCTTTAAATTTACTGATACAGTATAAAAACTAAATGCATATTTAGGAAATGCAAAAAAGAATGTGCAAAAAATGGTGAATTTTGCAACCTCAAGGTTTTGACTTTAGGTTGGGTCAAAATTAGTGATATTGTTTAATGATAATACATATATTATTTAAAGTCTTTAAACAGTATATGCACTTTTGAGGGCATTGAAGTTTTAAGAGCATATCTTAGTTTTACTCTATATTGCTAAATATTAGAAATTAGCTTAGATATTTTCTATTCATATTCATATTTCCACCAGATCTTAATTATAATATTATTTCTTTTGAGAGGATCCGGGTTAAAATAGGTCCCTAGTATCCCTTGCTTGTTGTAAGAGGTTACTAAATGGGGCGGTCTTTCAGATTAGACCGCAAAAACCGATACTTAAATTCCTGTCACGGCAGGTGTGGCATGATAAAGAGCCCTACTCAAAGGCCGTCAGTGTCGAGCATAGGGCTAAATTTTGCAGCTCTTCGCCGACAATGGTGACGTCTCCATAAGAGTAAAAAATTCTCAAGCGTAATAACTGCTAATTCAAAAGTACTACGCAGCTGTTGAATCCAAATTATCATGAACCAAAAAATGGTAAGCTCATGTAAAAATAAAAGTTCACACTTTGCTACTCCAGTGACTACAGGTAACATCTTAGTTGTGTTCGCTGCTCCAATGTTGCAGATATTGACGCAAGCTTCAAAGAACGGCTGCAAAGAATTTGTTTTATTTCACCGACTGTCATGAATTTGTCATTTTAAAATTCCTCATCCCCTCTCATTTTTTTCAAAATTATTGGGGCGGCATCTCTATTACGCGATTAGTTCCTTATTGAGATTGCATCTACTTAGATCGGCGCAAGTGGTGTATATGTACATATATATCCAATTTATGTACATGTAATCTACGACCAGTAGATATTCATATAAAACTTTGTCTCAGGATATAAGATGTAACACACATTACACACATGCATTAATCATATAAGCAAAACCATCAAAATCAGTTTGTTACTTTCGTTTTATATTCACATTGTGAATAGCCTTCTCTAGAATAATTTTTTTCTGATAAAATGTAAAATATAATTGCAAATCACATGTATCTTATAGTTCAAATTTTTATCCAAGGTTGTATAAATATACTCAAATTTCACATGTATGAAAATATGATAAATTAATGTATAATTCAAGATTTGGGGGGGGGGGGGGGGGGGGTGTACTTGTTGTAGAGCTTATAGCTTTTTAAATGATCTGTCAACATATGATTTTCTTGTGCAAATCCTTTTTCTGAGATAATAATCTTTAAATTAAAAACAATTTATTCAAGGTCTAGTCCATAAAAATTGGGGAAAAAAGACTAATATTGACATCAAATGGTATTTTCAACAGTATTTCTTTTAACATGTTTGGGCTTATAAAGTGTACATTATGAAAATAGTTATTCAAATTTATTAAAATAAATGATTACATATCATTAAATAATGGGTATATAGTCTATGTTGCTAATATTACAGCCCATTTGTTTGGAACAAATAATTATTATAAAGAAAATAAGAAGGAGTACATTTTCATTAATGCTGATTATATGTAAATGGGGTGTTTACTCTTGAGAAGCAATAACAATGAAAATAGCATGTAAACATCTATATTTTTCCATGTCTATCTATTACTGGAATATCTTATAAAGCCATTTTTTTCATGATTGAGTCCATTTAAGACCGAGTATAGATCTACATTAAAGTATTCTGTAAGTTTTTCTTTGGCTGAGCACTAAGGCATGTGGACCTCTTGTGTCAGGAAGAGTGTCAAATGCATTGTAACACTTCTTCTCCTGAGTAATGCAAGAGCATCGCTTTGACAATCATTTCAAAGTTTTCAAAATGTTGAAGTCATTTTTTCCAACACTAACAAATGGAACTTTTGATCTGTGATGTCAAACTTCAGGAACAGGGGAAATCCTGATGGAACCCATATTTACCATTGTCACACAGTTTTAGCTGTAGTTCAGTCAATCCTTGTCAGCAATGTAATATATTCCTTTGTTTCATAAGAAATAAAGAGAATGCGTTGCTGGTTCTACAAACTAAAGTACAGTGATTATGATAACAGCAACAGACCAGTGGAAATGTGGCCAGTGAATCTGATAAGAGAGTCCGTCTTAGTTCACTGCTGTCAAATCGTATAAATAATATTTAGCTTTTGAAATAAAACTTGAACATTATTATATACTTATTTGATGTCAAAAAAATACACCTGCATGGAAAACCAGGGTTATGATTCAGAACAAATTTTTTGTGTTTCAAGAGATAAACTGATGAATGTTCTTGTTGAAAATGTTCCCCTCACTTTAAAATTCAAAATCATTTGAACACAGCAAACTAAATTATGCATCAACCTGTATTTTCTAGGCTTAACCCAGTTTTTCTGCCTTTAAGTTATGCATGCATCTATGAATATAGAGCGAAGTTAATAGCTCTCAGGTGCCTAGATGTATACGATAACATGTCATGGTGTGCAAAATTCAGATTTCCTTTGATCACACAGGTTGATTTGATGAAACTCTCCTTTATGATATTGGTGCCATAATTCTTTATGTTATTCATTGTGAGTCACAAATAAGTTTTAAAAGAATTATGTCATAGCTGCTGATTTCTCTGACAAAACGGTGCGGAAAATGTTGCTGAAAAATCAGTGAATGCAAACGTTAATGATTTTTTATGCATAAAAAATAACTTCTTTTTTACTTTTTTGTATTTGTTAATCATAAATTGACTGATCATAATGACTTATTGTGCATATTGATGCTGCTATACATCTTTTAGGTCGGTAAACTCGACAGGTGGTCTATTTGCAATTGGTCGTCGTGCGTCAACAATTGAACATATTTTAACTTCTTGATAATTGCCATTTCGATTTTTTTTTTTATTGGTTTTTGTACACATAATAAAGTACATGAATACAACAAGTCATATATAATTATCATTATGTGCATGGAGAGAGATAGTGAGAAAGAGAAAAAAAGAGAGAGGCATATGTTTTAAGTAAATATTAAGTTCCATTGAGTATCAAATTTTTTCTTTTCACCATTCTTATATGCTATATATTTGTGTGTTTCATAAAATAATTTCATTTGTGATATTGCAGCGGGCAAGTTTAAAGGTTTCTTAGTGCATCTTGCAGTATAGACATAATACTTCAGAAATAAAATGATAATGTTTTGTATATCACTATTATTTTCAATACAAGCTAAAATAAAGGATTTCTTTGTAATTGTAATCTGTCGCTCAGTCTTGTCTTCTAAAAATTGTTTGAATTCTACAATAAATAGTTGTAAACAATCACATTCCCATAAAATATGTTCTATTGTTTCCTCCTCAGAGTGACAAAAGTTGCAATATTTAGAATCTATATTCTTTTTATTTTGAACAATAATGAATTTGTTGCTAAAATTTTGTTTATAATTCTGTACTGAAACCAGTGGAACTTAATTACAGTCTTTTGTCTCTCTGAAGGGTATTTTGTGGATTATTTTCCATTCCCTGTCGTCTACATCTAAAAGCTCACTACATTTCTTTTTGCCAGCTGAGACCAAGTTATTTTTATTAAGAATTTCATAGAAAAATTTTGATTTGTAACATTTCAAAATTGTGTAAGTATTTGTCATAATTAATGGACTTGTGAGCTTCATGTTTTTTCCAGGGTCTGAATTTTTTATCCAGGTCTGAATTTTTTATCCATGCTCTTACTGCATGGATAATGCTGTTGTATTCTTAAAAGAATTATCCTAATGTTTGTATGAATATCACAAAAATGTTTAAAACTAAAAAGTGAACCATCTTCATTGAAAATATCATTAATCAGTCTGATGTTGCTGTCAAACATTTGTTTATTAAAAAATGGTTTTCCACCAATATATGAATCTGTGGGTTATAAAATAGAGGTGAATCAGCAGCAACAGTGGACTCATCAATAAGACTATGTAATGTAATGTAGGACTTGAATACATCAATCCAAAATTTATTTCATAAATGATGCAGCTAAACTATGAACCAAAATGTGTACAGATTAAATCTTTACTTAAACATTGGGAGAAAAGATTTTTGACTCCCATTGGAAAAATCAGTTATTAAGACATTGGCTTTGCCCATATTAAACCATGTCTTGATGTCAATCCCAAATCCCTCTGAGTTATATTGTAAAAATTTAGAAAAATAATTTTTTTTCTTTCGAATGGAATAACTCAACTCATAGAGTAAAAAAAGAAGTAATAGGTTTGTTTTTTGTTTTTTTTTTTGTTTTTTTTTTTTTTATTATATATAATTCTTTATTTTCTTCTATTCTGTAATATCAAAATAAGTGGCATATGCATCAATCTTCAAGTTACAGAAAAAAAGTTTTATGAGAGAGAGAGAGAGAGAGAGAGAGAGAGAGAATAAATATATCAAGAGGCTGTTCAATTGAATTAAAAGGTTCCATCCATTCCAGGTTGTGTCAAATTTTGTTTTTTCACCATTTTTATAGAAGATGTATTTCAAGGTTTCATAGTTCTAAAAAAAAAAAAAAAAAAAAAAGAAGTAATAGTTAAAAAATATGAAGATGGAGGATTGAAAATAGCCATTTCAATGTTTTTCAAATTTGGTATGAAGCAATTTTAGGACAAGAGGGACATCAATTGTAAATTTCAGGACTCCTGCACCCCTGGGGCCTTAGGTGCAGGGCAAAAACTGCCAAAAATTGACCAATTCTTTTCTACAACCATAGATCTGTAAGAAAATAGTCATATAGAGCAAGAAGGCCTCTACCAAAATTGTAAAATTTATGATCCCCTCCTGGCTAGAGGTTCTGACTCCAGGGCAGGGCCAAACTTTGTATATATAGTGTTTGTGTTTAAAAGATTTAAATAACATTTAGTGCTAAATGGATATTTAGAATGAGCAAGTAGTCCTTTACCAAAATCGTAAATTTCATGATCCCAGGGGTAGGGGTTTTGGTATCAGGGTGAGGCCAAAATGGTAAGTGAATAAATGTATTAATGATTAAACATTTTGAACTTCTTCATGATAACTACCATTCTAATTCTTTTCAAATTCATAATGAAGCATCTTTGGGACAAGGGAGACATAAATTGTGAATTTCAGGAGCCCTGCACCCCTGGGGCTTTATGGGAGGGGCAAAAATTGACCAAAAATCTCTACAGCCAGACAAACTAAATGCATTGTGATGTAGAGCAGGAAGGCCTCTACCAAAATTGTAAATCTTATGATCCCCAAGGTAGAGGTTCTGACTCCAGGGTGGGGACAAACTTATAGTTTTTAAAGACCAAGAAAATAAGCACCGCCTTCAAATTTACCTGGCCTGTGAACCCTTGTCAATCAGGAGATATTGAGTTTCACATTGGATGCTAGGAATTGATGGACATTTAGTTACTAGTCTTTGTGTATACCTTATCTATCTTATCTGGCGATCGAGGCATCCGTGCAATTTTTTTATGCTTACCGTGTAATCCAACTGGAGAGGGAACTTTCATGTAGAGATAGCCATACAATAATAGTAGTAAATTTTGCATATGATTACATCAATTATAATGGAATATATTAGGTTATGCTTAGGAATGGGTACGATTAATAATAATTATTGTGGATTGTTAGAATATAATTTACACGGACATCAATTTTATGCTAAACAGATTAATTATGAGTAAATACATCGTACGGTAATGAAATTTTGCTTACACTCAGTTGAAAATTTATAAGTGTAATTTTCCCTAGAAACATGGCAACAAACGTGCATGTAACTGCAATCTAATTAAAATTAGATGTTAGATCCACTCGCGTGTTTGCATACATATGTATGCGAGTACGCGAGCGGATCTAACATCTAATTTTAATGAGATTGATGTAACTATCAACTTATTGGAAGAGGATCTAACATCTAATTTTAATGAGATTGATGTAACTATCAACTTATTGGAAGAGGATCTAACATCTAATTTTAATGAGATTGATGTAACTATCAACTTATCGGAAGAGAAATTAGCTGCTATAAGGGCTCTTTCTTGTGTGTAATGGTTGGAATTGCAGGATCCAGAGGAAGAACGAATTCTTCGTCTGGACCAGTTATCGAAGGAACTGTCGGATAATCCGAATGTCCTTACTGTTTTTGTAGGCCATGCGTTATGGACGAGTCACACAGGCAACATCGTCGGATACCGGGTATCTGACGGAGACAGTCAAATGGATACAAGAAAACTTAGAATAAAAAATAATCTGCCTAAGTTTTCAATGGCTAACGTTCTCCTTTATATAAGATAGATTTATCGAGCTTTAATTTTTACATGTTTGATTCATTAGATTTAATTATCAACGTTTCGATTAACCTGCACAAGAAAAATGACTACCAGGAATTTTTCAATCTTACAAACACGTACAGGTAATGTAGGTAACACAGATAACATCCTGTGTATTTGGGACGGTATATACAAGCTACAAGTAGCAGGGTTTCCTCGGGCTCGGGACTTCACACCTGCCTTAAATTAGCTCCGCCCCGCACTAAACTTACCTGAGGAAAACCGAACGGTTGAAAACCTCGGCCTTTAGGTGTAAACCATTTAAATACATCTTCTTTAATACTATTCATACTAAATTGAAACTAAATAGATATTGAGAATGAGCAGGTAACCCTTTATCAAAATTGTAAATTTCATGATCCCAGGGTACGTACAAGGGTGGAGGCAAAATAATTATAGTAAATATTGTCTTTATCATTTGAAAGACTTCCTTAATTGCAGACATGGTATAAAAACTCATTGCATATTTAGGAAAAGCAGAATAGGATGTACCAAAATTGTGAATTTCTCAACCTTATGGTTTGACTCTAGGACAAGTCCAAATTATTCATATCATATTAATGTTAATATATTTCGTAAAGTCTTTCATTTGTATAGGCACTTTTGCGGGCATTTAAGAATACACTTTTTATTTTTGCTGAATATTAGAATTTAGCTTAGATATGCATTCAGAACAGGAAATTTTTTCTAGATTTCATTTTATAGCCCTTAATACTCAGGTGTTTATTTCCATTATGCATTTTCCTTGGGTTTGAATACTAATTTTTCAGATGAACATTTTAACTAAGTTCCCTTTGATTGGTCTGTTGCATGTGATATTGTCTAATAACATTTCTTATTTCAGAGAAGCCATTGCTTTGGCCAAGGTTCGGCTTTCACCAATTGACCCAGTCTTGGAAGACCTATACACACTGTGGGCGCACCAGCTTACGAAAGATGGAAATTTTGAGCAAGCAGCCAAATGGTTGGTTTTGTACCAAAGAATTCAATACATATAAAGTGTACATAATTCTCTAAGAAGATTTTGGTGTTTAGAGTGTATCATTTCAGACAATTTGATAATTTTCTCTCATGATAAACCCCAATAAAGCTTCAAGCTTATTCATTTTTGCAATTACTGTCTTTACTATAAATCATTAGTACTGCAACCATTGATGAAATATGCATTTTCATTTAGCCATCTTGCCATGCAGCAGGTCCAGAATGCAGCTGTCTTGTTGGCCCGGCGATACAACTGCACTGCTAGCCTACACACTGCTGCTCGAATTTCTATGATCGCAAATGAAAAGCAATCAGGGATGGCCTATGCCCACAAGTTGCTGCAGCAGTTTTTATTGAAATGGGAATGGAGTCAAGCCTACACATATCTGAAAGACCAAAATGCTTTTCAGGTGAGATTTCTGTAGTCATCAGAAGTGTTCCTGCGATAAATTGATTTATTATAAACCGCTCAATAATCCATGTTTTGATATTATTACATTCGCAGAGTGATCCGACTTTCCGGATAACCACATTTATGGAGCGCCAAATTAACATAAACTCAAATAATTGAAGATATCTTCAATTATTTGAAGATATCATCAATTCATTTGATGCGCGCAACAATTGAATTAAAGATCTCTTCAAATAATTAATGATATATTCAATTCTGAATTATTGCGCGCATTAAATGAATCGATGATAGCATTAATTCTTCTGCTGAATTGATGCACGCTTTAATTGAATTAATGATCTCTTCAAATGAATTAATGATATCAACAATTGAATTGATGCGCGCTACAATTCAATTGAAGAGAACAATAATTGATATAATGCGCGCATTAAATCAATTGATGAGAGCAATAATTGAATTGATGCGCACATTAATTCATTTGATGAGAGCAATAATTTATTTAATGCACGCATTAATTCAATTATTTCTCTCTTCAATTGAGTTAATGATATCTTTAATTGATTTGAAGAGAGCAATAATTCTTTTAGAGAGAGCAACTAAATAATTAAAGATATCTTCAATTCAACATATCCACAATTGAATTAATGATCTCTTTAATTGAATTGTTGCTCTCTTTAAAAGAATTGATGCGCGCATTAATTCCTTATACAAAAGCATTGTAAATAATTAAAGATATCTTCAATTGAATTAAAGAGATCATCAAATTATTTATACCGAGCTCTAAATCAATTATTGCGAGCAATATTTCTACGAAATTAATGCTCTCATCAATTGAATTGAAGAGAGCAATAATTGAATTAATGCGCGCATCAAATCTATTATTGCTCTCATTAATTCAATTGATGCTCTCATCAATTGAATTGAAGAGAGCAATAATTGAATTAATGCGCACATTAAATCAATTATTGCTCTCATTAATTCAATTGATGCGCGCATTTATTCAATTGATGAGAGCAATAATTGAATTGAAGCGCGCATAAAGTCATTTGATGAGAGCAATAATTGATTTAATGTGCGCATTAATTCAATTAAAGAGAGCAATAATTGAATTGATGATATCTTCAAATAATTGAAGATATCTTCAATTATTTGAGTATATGTTAATTTGGCGCTCCATACACATTTGAATCCAGATAACGTCTCTCTGAGACTGATGACATTTTACACATTTTTTACGCGGCCTAAATTTTGCACTACTTTTGACCTGGTGTGTCCAGGGTTCCGTGTTTGCCCAACTATCTAATTTGTATTGCTTGTAGGAGTTATGAGATTGATCACTGTTGGTAATAGGTTATCTTCATCTTTCACCTTAATGCGCCATGGAAATTAAATAATGCAAAACAAAACGTACAAAATACCAAATACACAATCATCTGCATTTGCATCTTTTTTCTTTGCAATATTACATGAAAAACTCTCTAGTAATGATTTACAAACCATTAATGCCAATGATGTGACTTTTGGAGACTTTGATATACTTGATCACATGTCTGACTTAGAATTTAGTGACATTATTTCTCCTGGAGCCGGAATTGAGTGAAATTCCAAGTTATTGATGTGAACATGAAAATGAAGGTTTGATATTTAAAAAAATGAAAAAAGGGTAGTAGTGATGTTACAGAGGTTGCAAAAACTGACTTTGTACAAGACTTAGTTATAAAAAACAGAAACACTTTGAGGAAAACGGATAACGTGAGGAAATCGGATAACACAATGAAACACTTCATGGTTGCTGCAAGAGCATGAAAGTGAGAAATAGCACATAAGCACAGTGGATCCAAGTGAGCTTGACAGTTACTGATGTCAATCATCAAGACTGATGACTCAGATTACAAACCAGATGTATACTTTGACAATTTATCATAGATTTTTTATGTGAACAGATATATCCATTCAGTCTTGTTTAAGGGAATTTAAGACCAATAGCTAAAACAAACAGGGGAAGGTATTAAACCAAATACTGCTGAATCTCTCACTCTGAGGAAGCAGTTCTGAAGGATAAGGGTAGCATAGGATTTAACAGTCTCAAGGCATTACTAAACAAAATGTGACTGCCAAACACCATGATGTTCGGAATTCACAGTGGCACAGAAAACTTTGAATTAACAGAAAACTTTAGATTAAAATGGTCAGGCATCTCGTTGAAACAAGATGAAAAGGGTAATGAAATCCAAGAGTACCATAAACAAGAAATAAAAACAAGAACTGGAGGAACTAGAACTCGCTTGCATGCATTTTGTTCCAAACAGTGTGCTGTCCCTAAGGATCCCTCCAGCTGTCCCATTACAGCATACAAAACTTATCACGATCATGGGCCAACCTATATGATGATTCCTGACATCCCATTTTACATTGCCATCAAGCATAAACCTGGATCCTCTATTTGGTATAAGAAGCAACCTCTTGGAGTCTTTTGTACAGTTTAGAGAGACATGGCAGTATGGGCTGAGTTACCTGGGGAAGACAAACCACTCCACTATAAAATCAACACTTATCACACTTCAGACAAAATTGTTGAAATCTAATCGGTCAGATCTTGGTCACATGACGCCATGAAAAAAAAACGTATCATGCGATAAAAATCCATATTGAGCAAGTAATTTATTGCTGGGTTCGACTTGCAGCCATGACAAAATTGGCGAAGCGATAAGTTGAATGATATATATACAGTTAGAGGTCTTTGATGTGATAAATTCATTACACAGTGAGTTAGTGACCTGATACGGAAAAATACATGGTGTGAAAAGAAAACCTGTATCGGGCGAAGTGAACCGCACCCGATACGGGTTTTCTTTTTACACCATATATTTTTCAAGTTTGTAGAATTCATGACCCCTGGGGTTAGGAAGGGACCTCAATAGGGAATCAAAATTTTACATGCAAATGTATAGGGAACCAAACTTGGCAAAAAGCATGAAATTTGTTTATATTATAGGCCATATCCGTCTACAAGGGCATATGATAATTGATGAATTTGTAGTTAAGTTTGATTATAAAGTTTGAGGATTAACAAATTTTTAGTTGTTACCTTCGAAAAGTTTTTTCTGAACCAAGCTGCTTGTATGTAATGATAGTTTTACTCAAGCTTGTTTATTGCTAGGAACTGCTGCTCAGGTGTATGATGTGGCCTATGGGCCTCTTGTTTAAGCATGGTACCTACTTTGTGTAACCAACTCCTCTCACAGCTTTTAATTGACATTTTTCAGACCTTGTACATTAAAGATGTTATAAAAATATTGAAGATATACATGTGACATTTTAAAAGTGCTCCTGTTTTTTGTTTTTGTTTCTGTTTTTTTTTTTTTTTTTTAAATACTACAATTAATGTCATTTATAGCTCACCTGAGCTGAAAGCTCAAGTGAGCTTTTCTGATCGCTTTTTGTCCGTCGTCTGTCTGTCTGTCCGTCTGTCTGTCTGTCCGTCTTGTCTGTCTGTTAAACTTTTCACATTTTCGACTTCTTCTCCAGAACCACTTGGCCAATTTCAACCAAACATGGCCAAAAGCATCCCTGGGTGAAGGGCTTTCAAGTTTGTTCCAATGAAGGGCCATGTCGCTTTCAAAGGGGAAATAATCACAAAAATGCAAAAATAGGGTGGGGTCATTTAAAAATCTTCCTCTCAAGAACCACTAAGCCAGAAAAGCTGAGATTTACATGAAGGGTTCTTGACATAATGCAGATTCAAGTTTGTTCAAATCATGGCCCCCGGGGGTTGGATGGGGCCACAATAGGGGATCAAAGTTTTACATACAAATATATAGGGAAAATCTTTTAAAATCTTCTTCTCAAGAACCACTAAGTCAGAAAAGCTGATCTTTACATGAAAACTTTCTGACATAGTGCAGATTCAAGTTTGTTCAAATCATGGCCCCCGGGGGGTAGGATGGGGCCACAAGTGGGGGGGGGGGGTCAAAGTTTTACATACAAATATATAGGAAAAATCTTTTAAAATCTTCTTCTCAAGAACCACTGAGCCAGAAAAGCTGATTTTTACATGAAAACTTTCTGACATAGTGCAGATTCAAGTTTGTTCAAATCATGGCCCCCGGGGGTAGGATGGGGCCACAAGGGGGGATCAAAGTTTTACACACAAATATTTAGGGAAAAACTTTAAAAATCTTCTTCTCAAGAACCACTAAGTCAGAAAAGCTGAGATTTACATGAAAGCTTCTTGACATAATGCAGATTCAAGTTTGTTCAAATCATGGCCCCCGGGGGTTGGATGGGGCCACAAGGGGGGATCAAAGTTTTACATACAAATATATAGGGAAAAACTTTAAAAATCTTCTTCTCAAGAACCACTAAGCCAGAAAAGCTGAGATTTACATGAAAGCTTCCTGACATAATGCAGATTCAAGTTTGTTCAAATCATGGGCCCCTGGGGTTGGATGAGGCCACAATAGGGGATCAAAGTTTTACATACAAATATATAAGAAAAATCGTTAAAAATCTTCTTCTCAAGAACCACTGAGTCAGAAAAGCTGATCTTTACATGAAAACTTTCTGACATAGTGCAGATTCAAGTTTGTTCAAATCATGGCCCCCGGGGGTTGGATGGGGCCACAGTAGGGGATCAAAGTTTTACATACAAATATATAGGAAAAATCTTTAAAAATCCTCTTCTCAAGAACCACTAAGTCAGAAAAGCTGATTTTTACATGAAAACTTTCTGACATAGTGCAGATTCAAAGTTTTACATACAAATATATAGTTAAAATCTTTTTCTCAATAACCACTGAGTCAGAAAAGCTGATGTTTACAAGAAACTTTCTGACATAGTGCGGATTCAAGTTTGTTCAAATCATGGCCCCCGGGGGGTAGGATGGGGCCACAAGTGGAGTGGGGGGGGGGGGGGGTCAAAGTTTTACATACAAATATAGGAAAAAGCTTTAAAAATCTTCTTCTCAAGAACCATTGGGCCAAAGAAGTTGACATTTACATGAAAGCTTTCTGAGATAGTGTAGATTCAAGTTTGCAAAGGGTAGTTTGGGCCATAATAGGGACCAAGGTTTTACATGCAAATATATATGGAAAGTCTTCAGATATGGGCCAAGGTGACTCAGGTGAACGATGTGGCCCATGGGCCTCTTGTTTGTTTATGTGCTTGCAGATATTCATTTGATATTTGGTACATTGCTTTGCCATAACAAGTTACAGATCAAGTTTGAGTTTCGTCTCGGTCCGTTGATTTTTCATCGAGTTATGGCCCTTGGACTTAGAAAAATAGCATGATTTATCAGTTTTCTAGACTTTCTATGGTTGTGCTTGCAGATATTCATTGGATATTTTAGTACCATACTTTGCCATAACAAGTTACAGATCAAGTTCAAATTTTGTCTCGGTCTGTTAATTTTTCATTAAGTTATGGCCCTTGAACTTGGAAAAATAGCATGAATTGTTAGCTACATCCAAGTTTCTTATCTCTGTAGAAAAGAGTACTACGCTCATTAAAACTTCTAGCATAGTAATACAACAATATAGCTAAATTATTCATGATCACCTACCAAAAGTTCAAACTGAATATTATAAACGGTCTTTTAAGGTATCCTCCACAATTTTATGGAATCAGTTGCCCGAGTCTGTCAGAAGCTGTGGTTCTATTACATCTTTTAAATCAGCATATTTCCAGCATTATTTCTCAAATAAGTGATATATAGATATGATGTATATGTTTATTTTCCCCCCAGTGATATCGTGTGTGTATTTTATGTATATATTTTATATTATGTTATCTATTTTTCTATTCTCTCATTTATCTGTCTGTGAATATGTTTTATACAGGACCACAATGTAAACTAGTCATTTGTACTAATTGTGCTATCCTGTCTAAATAAAAGAATTTATTATTATTATGTCACAGGTTATTGACTTGGTTAAAGACCGAATTAAATTTCTCCTTTTTTCCCCCTGGTCTAGTCTCTACTCAAATAGTAGTAGATTTCCTATCCTGGTTCCCCAATTTTCCCTTTTACCATAACCTACATAATGAACTTTGAATAATTTTGTGGTACAGTAATTTTTGTAACCGGTAGGGGACTACTATGTATTGCCATGCAATACTCTCAGAATGCTTGTTTCAAATTTTTTTTGCACAATTTCAGCTATGACGCTTATCTGTTATTATTATGATACCCTAATACTTTTTTGTATGTAGTCATCTGTTATGATGCTATGCTGAATAATCACAACTGAGGAAGTGTGGTAACACAGTTGAAATATTTCAAAAAATTGTTTGGAGTTTTTAGGTCACCTGAGTCAGGCAATCTATTGTTGTTTGTCTTTGTCCTTCATTGTCCATTAACAATTTTGCATTTTTAACTTCTTGAAAACTGTATGGCCAATTGTTACCATTTTTGATGTGAGTCTTCTTTAGGATGGGGGGGGGGGGGGGGGGGGTTGGTTGGTTGTAAATTGTGAAATTCATGATTTTAGCTCCCCCAGGGCCTCATGGGTGGGGCGAAAACTGCAAACAAATGCCAAATTTCTGAAATCTTCTTCTTTACTCCCATACATGTGGGAGAAAAACCAAATGCATGCTTATGATCTCCATGAAGCCCTGTACCTAAGTAGTAAAATTCATGGTCCCTTAGTCAGGAGTTCAGTCTTTAGGATGTGGCCAATAAAGATAATATGAAATCGTAGAAAGTCTTCTTCTCTGCTCTCAGACATGTGTGAGGAAAAACTAAATTCATGGCTATAATGTCCATGAAGATCTCTACCTAAATTAGGAAAATTATGACCCCTGGGTTAGGGATTTAGATTTAGGCCCTAGGGTAAGGCCAATATGACTCTCTTGTGAAAATCTATTAAATCTTAGAAAAATCTTCTCTACTCCCAGACCATCTTCACAAGTCAAGGGTTATTGATTCGTTACCTCGCACTAACCCTAATTGACATCATGCAATCACCATTCAAAAAATGGGCTTGAGATGGAGCATGTGATTGGTTTGCACCTGTAGCGTGGAGTCAATCAGCAACAGCTTTTATGATCAGTCAAAAACTAAACTCGCATGGCGCGGCATTGGCAGCATGGTGTAATATTTGTGACCATCGATGAATTTTCAAATTTTTTTGTTTTTTAAAGAAACAATTAGAGGATGATTTAGAATACAAGTTGCATGAAAAAGATGGATTGCCCAAGTATGTTTGTTGATTGTGTTTCAACAAATTGAACTAGTTATTTGAAATTGAAATAGATTAATAAATAGCTACAACATTTAAGGGACAAAAATGTGAATTATTAATTACATTACATATAAAATCAACATGCAATGTTCATGATGTTAAAAAAAGTACCCCATGAAGACCATTGCTTACTTTCTGTTTTTGCTCTCACCAAACTTGCATCTTAAACAAGGAATCTCAATGGATGATTTAATTTTAGCTTACTTATTGTGTCATCCTCTGTCCCAAACCCATGTTTTGAATGGTGACTGATTTCAAGGGTTAGTGTGAGGTAACAAATTAATAACCCTTGACTCATGAAGATTCTCTCAGACATGTTTGAGAAAGACTAAATTGCATGGTTATGATGTCCATGAAGCTCTCTACCTAAATTATGAAATTCATGACCCTGGGTCAGGGATCCAAGCCATATGGTGTGGCCAATATGGCAATATAATGAAATTATATTAAATCTTAGAAAATCATTTTCTCTACTTCCACAGCAAAAATTTCCTTTAATCTTATGTATTGTGAAAGATGGATACACATTTAGAGGAGAGGATACAGCTGTCTATAAGAATTACAGATATAATTCAGGGGGGGGGGGGGGGGGGTGAATAAGGCAGCTTTAAATGCTTCAAACTTCATATTTCCTTCTATTGGAATTGTATACATATTTAGAGAGATCATAAAATTGTGCACAAAAGACTCCAGAATAAGGCTTAAAGTAGTTTCACTCTTCTGTGATGTCAACAGTCATAAGAATTGATTTATTTAGATTTTTGTAATATTACCATAAATAGTCATTGTAAAAAAAAATCTTGTTAAACATATAATATTTAAAAAATCTTAAGTGGTATACAAAATAATCAATGTATTGATCCAAGGGCAATAACTGTTTTCATTGAATCCCTTATCTAGTTCATTATGTGAACTGTATATATTTACAAAAATTTTGAATAGTTTTGTAAAGAAACAGTTTCATGAAATTATTATGAATACTATTATATCGTTGTAAAATTTTTATAATGCTGTTGAAGAAAAATTGCAAATTTTCTGACATTGCTATATGATTTTATACATGTATACATTATTTGTATACCTCACATCTTAAATGGTGTGATGACCTATATATTTTATTTGATTATTTATTAATTTTAAATCTAATAAATTGAAATAAATACACTTTTTAAACGTTTATCAGATAATAATGTAAAGTTACCTTAAATGCAAATCTGAGACTCCCTGACTGTTCCATGTTTGGGCTATGGTACTAAGGTGACCATTAATACCTGTGGCCTTATTTACCTTAAAAAATCTTATTATTTATGCAAGATGAACTTCTATGTTGTTGAAATCAAGTCAGTTATCTTTAAAATATGAAGGAAAACCTGCCAGAACAATCTCAGGATGTTGTAAATATTAAATACAATTTGGTTACTGAAAAATCTGAACCATAATGGTCAGACTTTTAATTTCCAGATTTGACTTGACCTTCCATCTCGAGAGATTTTACCAAGGTCTGTTGAACTTGCGAGTCACCTGTTGTGTGTGTAATGGGAATCTTTGATCTTTAAAGACAAAATAAAGGGATGATATTGAAATTCTACGGAAGCCGATAGGTGCCAGGGTATAGAATTAATATTTATTTAACTGACGGCCGCCACTTAATCTATGTGGCGGCCACCACTTAATTTAACTGGCGGCCGCCACTTATTATCTGGCGGCCGCCACTTATTAATTGGCGGCTGCCATATAAATTAACTGTCAGCCGCCACTTATTATCTGGCGGCCGCCAGTTATTTTATCTGGCGGCCGCCACTTAATTCATATATGGCGGCTGCCAGTTGCAAAAACAATATAATTCGTATCGCTGAGTGATTATATTGGAAAGATTTAGAATAGTACGCAAACACGCAGCATCGTTTTTCAAAGTGTAGGGACAGTCGGAGGAGAAATTGTCTTCTACAATTGTTGACAAGCAAAAACGGAACCTAAAATGTCTATTTTGTCCAAACTTCGTACTCCTAAATTGGAGGGAGGGGGCTCCGTTCATCCTTCAATTGATCAGTTAATTCATTATTACATTTTTACCATTCATTACTACCACCAAAAGAGTGGGGTGGGGGCCAATCCGCCAATTAATCTTATTTCACATGTGAAAATAATTATAGTTTGCATGTGAAAATAATAGAAATTGAACGTTGTCAAAAAAAATGGAGGGTCAGCCCCGTGGTTCTACGTATTTAACAGTACAATAGAAAAACAATAATTTAATGCTCTTAATTGTATATATATATCACATACATATTACTAAGCATTGGGAGGGATTGCACCCCTTTCATTTTGAGAGAGAGAGAAAGAGAGAGGAATTGAATAACTGGTGATAGCCATATAAATGATTTAATTTGAGTCTCGGCCGCCATATAAATTAAGTGGCGGCCGCCAGTTAATTTAAATGGCGGCCGCCATATAATTAACTGGCGGCCGCCACATAAATTAACTGGCGGCTGCCACATAAATTAACTGGCGGCCACCAGATAATAAGTGGCGGCCACCACATAAATTAAGTGGCGGCCGCCAGATAATAAGTGGCGGCCGCCACATAAATTAAGTGGCGGCCGCCAGTTAAATAAATATTAATTCTATACCCTGGCACCTATCGGCTTCCGTAAAATTCAACTCTGCTTGGCAAGAAAGAAATGGGCACAAATTAGGAAAAAGATGAAATTATAAACGAACACTTTTACGAGAAACATGTAATATGTTAAGGTACCCTAGCTATCCATTCTAATTTAAGTTTTATGGAGTACACAGACAAAATTCTCTGTAATACTCGCCATCGTCAATTGTAAGTACAGTGTACATGAACATAAGATGTAGTAAATGGGGAAAGTAGGTAATTTATTTCGGGTGTAATTATGACTCACCTTAGAGCATTGACAAATGATTTTTTCTCTCTCTGGACTATAGGCATTGATTGCAGTAAGTGGAATGCACGAACTAGTTGCTAAGGAGATCCAAAATCACCATCCAGAAATCCTACATGTGGCAGAGGATAGATTCTCAAAATGGCAGACTGACTCCAAACTTTTATTGCCAGGTAGTGAAAAGAATAATTAATGAACAACAGAAGCATCAGATTTCATTGTATCTAATTAGAATGAAGATCAATTTAAAGATCCTTTTATTAGTCCCCTACCGACGAAGTCGAAGGGGACTTTAGGTTTGCGCTCCGTCCGTCCGTCCGTCCATCCGTCAGTCCAGTTTTCCGCACTTTTGTTCTTGCAGATATTTATTTGATATTTGGTATGTCCTTGCCATAACAAGTAACAGATCAAGTTCGAATTTCGTCTAGGTCGGTTGATTTTTCACTTAGTTAATTATGACCCTTGGACTTAGAAAAAATAGCATGAATGATCAGTTTTCCTGACTTTTTTTGGTTGTTCTTGCAGATATTCATTTGATATTTGGTACATTGCTTTGTCATAACAAGTTACAGATCAAGTTTGAATTTCGTCTTGGTCCGTTGATTTTTTACTTAGTTATGGCCCTTGGACTTAGAAAAATAGCATGAATTATCAGTTTTCCAGACATTTTTTTGTTGTGCTTGCAGATATTCATTTCATATTTGTACATTGCATTGCCATAACAAGTTACAGATCAAGTTTGAATTTGGTCCCGGTCCGTTGATTTTTCACTTAGTTATGGCCCCTGGACTTAGAAAAATAGCATGAATATATCAGTTTTCCAGACATTTTTTTGTTGTGCTTGCAGATATTCATTTCATATTTGTACATTGCTTTGCCATAACAAGTTACAGATCAAGTTTGAATTTGGTCCCGGTCCGTTGATTTTTCACTTAGTTATGGCCCCTGGACTTAGAAAAATAGCATGAATATATCAGTTTTCCAGACATTTTTTTGTTGTGCTTGCAGATATTCATTTCATATTTGTACAATGTTTTGCCATAACAAGTTACAGGTTAAGTTTGAATTTGGTCCCGGTCCGTTGATTTTTCACTTAGTTATGGCCCCTGGACTTAGAAAAATATAGCATGAATATATCAGTTTTTCAAATTTTTTTTTTATTGTGCTTGCAGATATTCATCTGGTATTTGGTACATGGCTTTGCCATAACAAGTTACAGATCAAGTTCAAATTTCGTCTTGGTCCATTGATTTTTCATTAAGTTATGGCCCTTTGACTTAGAAAAATAACATGAATTATCAGTTTTCCAGACTTTTTTAAGTTGTGTTTGCAGATATTCATTTCGTGTTTGGTACATTGCTTTGCCATAACAAGTTACAGATCAAGTTCGAATGACGTCTCGGTCCGTTGATTGTTCATTAAGTTATGGCCCTTGTAGTATGAATTATCAGTTTTCCGGATTTTTTTTGGTTGTGCTTGCAGATGTTCATTTCATATTTGGTACATTGCTTTGCCATAACAAGTTACAGATCAAGTGCGAATTTCGTCTTGGTTCATTGATTTTTCATTAAGTCATGGCCCTTGGACTTAGAAAAATAGCATGAATTGTTAGTTTACATCCAAGTTTCTTATCTCTGTAGATAAGAGTACTACACTCATTAAAACTTCTAACATAGTAATACAACAATATAGCTAAATTATTCATGATCACCTACATGTCACAGTTTATTGACTTGGTTAAAGAACTAAACCTAATTATAAATTTGTCTCTTTTCCTGGTCTAATCTCTTCTTGAGTAGTATTTGATTTCCAATCATTTCTACCCTGTTTCCCCAATTTCCCCTTTTACCATAACCTACATAATGAACTTTGAATATTGTTGTGGTACAGTAATTTTTGCAACCGGTAGGGGACTATCTATTGCCATGCAATACTCTCAGAATGCTTGTTTATTTCCATTCTCCTTGAATGCTGATTTACTTGCTTGTTTTTGTATCAACCAAAACCAGGCGATTTAACTGTGTATCGGAGACCTGCATTATTTATGCCTTACGAACTATGATAGTAGAATAAGTCGTTCCTTATTGCGACGTCACAATACACTTCATTTACCTTGACGTTAAATTTACGGGAAATGCACAAGGCTTCCCAAGGGGTAAATATGATAGGGAGATATGATGTTTGAGAGGGAGATATGAAGTTTTATCATCCCTGGCATGTGACTGTCTAGACCAGTCAGATTACGAATTGCATAGAATTCTCATACTGAGGTATAATAATAGTCTTTATCCATGGTTGATAGATGAGTTATTATTTCCCTTGTCACCTTTACTTTGGTTTCAAGTAACACAGCTGAAAACATGGATAAAGAAATAAATTTCAAACTGTTAAAACTGAATGTGGGCAATACATTGAACACAAATATGTAAGCTACACAGTTTCTCACGTCACTTGTATAAAGACATCATAGTTGTTTCAGGTCACAATGTATCCTACATGATTGCTTAATATATCATGCAAGTTTTATTCCTCATACATTTAAGTTATTTTGAAAAATGCAGTCAGTATGATGTATTCTTTACATGGTTTGTAGTTGACCTGATATGGCTTGACTCTCACCCCATATGGAATTTACTGACCAAGTATAAACCATGATCATGTTAACTAATGTTATTTAATGCAGGTATAAGTTGTGTTCCATAATTATTTTTCAGATTTCATCCTTGACAACAAAGATAGAGACACATTATCACCCTGGAAACCCTGGCTAATAGATGGGTTGACCTTTCCTCATCATGTATTAAGAATATTTTACAGCAATTTAGGAATCATCATGGATACAGAGAGCTTAGAGGAGATGTATAAATCTCTAAGCATCCTACAGGCTGGTAAACAGAGTCAGGAGGAAATCTTACAGGTATTACAAAGAAAGGAATCATGCAAGGATGTTAATGTAGAGCAACTGCCAATAACTCATTTCATTTAAACATCTTGAATTTGATCATTTTATTGGACAACAGGTGCTCTGTCAAATCACTAATTTTGTGTGGAGTTTAATTAGCTCACATGAGCTTTAACCGTAAGCGAGCCTTTAATCTGATCACCTCTTGTCTGGCATCCATCTGTCTCTGTACGTTTGTCTGTAAACTTTTTTTTACACAGTTACAACTTCTTCTCCAGAACCACAGGGCCATGCAATTTCAACAAAACTTGCCATAAAGCATCCTTGAGTAAAGGGGATTCAAAATTGTTCAAATGAAAGTTCATGTCATACATTTTTCAAAAGGAATAAGATTTAAAAGTAGTGAAACTGTGGTGGCATGTCTTAAGAATATTCTTTTCAAGAACCACTAGGCCAAAAAATTTGAAATTTAGATGAACACTTTTTGACATAGTGTAGATTCAAATTTATTCAAATCATGACCCTCGGGAATAGGTTAGGGCCACAATAGGTGATAAAAGTTTTAACATGCGAATATATAAGGAAAATCTTTAATAAAAATCTTCTTCTATAGAACCACTGGGCCAGGAAAATTGAAAGTTACATGAAAGCTTCCTGACATTGTGCAGTTCAACTTTGTTAAAATCATGGCCCCCAGGGGTAGGGGGCCACAATAGATCAAAGTTTTACATACAAATTTATAGGGAAAATCTTTAAAAATATTCTTCTCAAGAACCACTGGGCCACAAAAGTTTATATTTACATGACAGCTTCTTGTCATAGTGCAGATTCAAGTCTGTAAAACTCATAGCCCCTTGGAGTAGGTTGGAGCCGTAATAGGGATCAGAGTTTTACATGCAAATATTTATAGAGAAAATCTTTAAATATGGGCCAAAGTGTGGCCCATGGGCCTCTTGTTTCATTATGGATATAGATATTGCCCTGAAATTTAGTCACATGCTTCCTCTTGGAGAAAATATATGTTCAGTTTGCATTTCAACTGGATTGGTCTGTCCTTGGCCTACTCTTGGTCTAAAAATAGGTCTGGGCTTTTTTCATTTCGGATAGAGATATTGCCCTGAAATATATTCACAGGCCTCCTCTTGGACGGATACAAGTTTGGTATGCATTTCAGCTGCATTGGTCCATCCTTGACCTACTTTTGGGCTAAAAATAGGTCAAACAGTTTTCTGGGTTTTTTTCATTACGGATAGAGATATTGCCCTGAAATATATTCACAGACCTCCTCTTGGACGGATACAAGTTCGGTATGCATTTCAGCTGCATTGGTCCATCCTTGACCTACTTTTGGGCTAAAAATAGGTCAAACAGTTTTCTGGGCTTTTTTCATTACGGATAGAGATATTGCCCTGAAATATATTCACAGACCTCCTCTTGGAGGGATACAAGTTCGTTATGCATTTCAGCTGCATTGGTCCATCCTTGACCTATTTTTTGGAGGGATACAAGTTCAGTTTGCATTTCAGCTGGATTCGTCTGTCTGTTTGTGTGACAGTCCAAGGTAATGTTTTCCAGACTTTTTCCTGTAATAGATGCATGTACAGCATTGAAATTTGGTCACAATTCCTTCCTCAAGAAGCACAAGAGTGAGTTTGCATTTCAGCTGGATTAGCTTATGGAGTACTGTAACCTTCTTTCAAACTAAAAGTATGTCAAACAGTTTTCTGAACTTTTTTTCATTACGGATACAGATATAATTGCCCTGAAATTTAGTCACAAGCTAATACAATTGCAGTTAGCATCTCAGCTGAATTGATGCACTATGACCTACTTTAGGGGTAAAAGTAAGTCAAACAGTTTTTTCAGATTTTTTTTGGTATGGTCACAAGTATTGCCCAGAAATTTTGTCACAACCTCCCTCTCAGAGAAATACATAATCAGTTCACATTTCAACTTAATTGGTGCACCATGACCTACTTTAGGGCTAAATGTAGATCAAATGGTCTCCTAGACTTTTTCTCATCATAGATACAGATAATTTGCACTGACATTTTTTCACAAACTTACTCTCAGAGAAATACATAATCAGTTCAGATCTTGGATGGATCAATGCACTGTGACCTACTTTAAGGCTTTTCTATTCATGATATGTGTGGTATCAATTCAGAGTGCATATATGCTTCCAGGTTGAATTTCACAGTCCGACGGACGTATGTTGTACTGTTTACAGTACTTTTGGTTTTTTTTTTAGCTCACCTGAGCCTCAAGTGAGCTTTTCTGATCAAAATTTGTCCGTTGTCTGTCAGCGTCGTAAACTTTTCACATTTTCGACTTCTTCTCAAGAACCGCTGGGCCAATTTCAACCAAACTTGCCACAAAGCATCCTTGGGTGAAGGGCTTTCAAGGTTTTTCAAATGAAGGGCCATGCCCATTTCAAAGGGGACATAATCACAAAAATGCAAAAATAGGGTGGGGTCATTTAAAAATCTTCTTAAGAACCACTGGGCCAGAAAAGCTGAGATTTACATGAAAGCTTCCTGACATAATGCAGGTTCAAGTTTGTTCAAATCATGGCCCCTGGGGTATGATGGGGCCACCATAGGGGATCAAAGTTTTACATGCAAATATATAGGAAAAATCTTTAAAAATCCTCTTCTCAAGAACTACTGGGCCAGAAGAGCTGAAATTTACATGAAAGCTTCCTGACATAGTGCAAATTCAAGTTTGTTCAAATCAAGGCCCCCGGGGGTTGGATGGGGCCACAATAGGGGATCAAAGTTCTACATACAAACATATAGGAGAAATCTTCTCAAGAACCACTGAGCCAGAAAAGCTGAGATTTAAATGAAAGCTTCCTGACATAATGCAGGTTCAAGTTTGTTCAAATCATGGCCCCTGGGTGTTGGATGGGGCCACAATAGAGGATCAAAATTTTACAAACAAATATATAGGGAAAATCTTTAAAAATCTTCTTCTCAAGAACCACTCAGCCAGAAAAGCTGATATTTACATGAAGGCTTTCTGACATATTTCAGATTTCAGTTTGTTAAAATCATGGCCCCTAGGGGTAGGATGGGGATGCAAGGGGGGATCAAAGTTTTGCATACAAATATATAGGGAAAATCTTTAAATATGAGCCAAGATGACTCAGGTGAGCTATGGGCCCGGGCCCTTGGGCCTCTTGTTATCTTTTTTATCTATGTTCTGATTCCACCCCAGGAATATATATCAGTTTGACCCACATTGATTTCAAAGTCAGTGTGGTCATTCAATAAAGAATATCCATATTTCATCGTCTGTAATAATTTCGTCTAAATGCCTAAAATCACAATGTTTATATTTGGCCAATACCTGCCAAGACATTTCAATGCATACCCTCTTCTGCTCATCTGTAAGAATATGGGGACCCATCGAGCACATTCTTTTTTCAACATTAATCTATTCTTTAAGATTTCAAATGTTGCTGATGATTGATCCCATTGAAAGATGAAATGTTATTTACTGTGTATCTTACATCAGTTTCAATGATCTGTTTCACTGTGTCAGTTTCATTTTGGGTAATGGCAGTTAAAGGTCTTCCACTATGAGGGTCATCTTCTAGCATCTGACATCCATCTTGAAATTGATGTACCCATCTTAAAACAGTTGAAAAGGAGAGCAATAAGATGTTCCATAAACTTTGTTTAAGTCAGCTTTGATTTCTGTCAGGTTATAAGCGAGAAGCGCCCTTACTTTAATTACAATAGACTCTTTGCTCTAAATAGTTGAGAATCCCTGTTTCCATCGGTTTTTGTTAGAGTGTCACATCCATCTGTTGTGTCATACACCAACATCTCACATTCACATTATTTTGAAGACATTTTTTCATCAGTGTTGATTAAATTACAATTTATGATAAAATTTATGTACATGTATAATACTCTAAATTATTTAACATTCACAATGTTTTAAATACCCCTTATGCTAAAGAAAAAGTTTTGGTGAACTTCTGGCACACTGTTTCAATTCTAAATGTTAAGGAAAAGTTGTGTTTCGCTTCTGGTACACTGTGTGCCGCTAGTGGCAGACTGTGCTGCTAGCGACATTAGCTGCACACTTCTGGCAAACTACAGATTTGTTTGCCGCAAACTTGTTGCACATTTGTAACAAACTTTGCATTTTTTGGTAAGGGCGATTAGGTTGATTCACATATAAGATGGACAAGGTGGGAATACACAGGGATGTTATATGTATGCTGCTACTGTATCCCCATACTTTTACCTGACACACAAACTTTCTGTAAAATGAATAGTGTAACAGGGTTGTTAATAAAGGATTAAATACTATGAATTCTGTTAACAGTTGTTGATCCAAATCAGTGTAGACCTGGTGCTATGTATGCTGTCCTTCCTGATGTCTGAGACACCAACTGCTATTTCTCATCTTATCCACGCTATCAGCAGTTTGCAGGAGGCTGGGCATTATGTTGTCATGGAAACTATTATCCAATTGTTTCTGCCACTAGGTATCTGACTATTTTAATTCAATTATAAGATGTATTTGATGAATTGATTTATGTTATATTTATTACATGATACAGATAACTCTCAATGGCTTGAACTTTGATCTATTGAAATGAAATCAGGATCCCAATTTTTTTCTCAAGATGACTAAGCAAATTTACTTTCAATCTCTCAAAATTCTCAATCTGTCAGAGTTCTTAGTCTCTCAAAGTGAATTTGGGTCCCATAAAACATACTGCAATGTTTTTCACTCAAGATCTCTCGAAGTGGTGGTAGTGTTTAAAAATAGAAATGAAAACAATTTTAAACTTGTTTTCATAACTTCCAACATTTGCAGTTTTGTGCTTTGTATTTGTTTTCTAGAAGACAATTAAGATAACTTTGCAATACATGACAGAAGTATGGTACCTTCAACCAATTTAACATTGATTGATTGATTGTATATTTTTTAACGTCCCTCTCGGATTATTTTTCACTCATATGGAGACGTCACCACTGCCGATGAAAGGCTGCAAAATTTAGACCTATGCTTATCATACCACACCTGCTTTGACACGGGGCCTTGGTTTTTGCGGTCTCATCCAAAGGACCACCCCATTTAATCACCTCTTGCAACAAGCAAGGGGTACAGAGGACCTATTCTAACCCGGATACCCTGGGAAATTTAACATAATATACAGGAAAATATTGAAGGGTTATGTTGTTATATGCATAGTAAAATTATACTATATCATTGTGGTACTCAGTGCAACATGTATCTAAATATAGATAACAAATCTGTTAAGAACAAGGTACGGTTGTGGCCAAAATCAGCCCTGTCAAGAAAATTCACCAAAATACTAAATATGGATTTTGAGAAAGGGTCATTTATGAATATATGACCATTGTTTTTTGTTGTTGTTTTTTTCTTTCTTCAATAGCAGCTGTAATATATTCAACAGGAAACTCTAAATTAAACTGACGGCGTCACCAACTTTGACGTTAATTTTGACGTAATATACTAGAGTTCTCCCTAAGCGATGTTCAAAGACATCCAACATTGTAGGAAAATAAAAGTTGTATCACACATTGAAGCAATAATTTTTAATAAATGCAAAATCAATAATGAGGCCACAATAGGGGATCAAAGTTTTAACAATAAATAGATTTTTTTTTTTTTTTAAATCTAATTCTTAAGAATCATTGGGCCAAAGAAGTTTACATTTGCACAAAAGTTTCCTGGCATAGTGCAGATTCAACTTTGTAAAAATCAAGGTCCTCGGGGTTAAGATGGGGACACGGTAGGGGATCAAAGTTTTTACATACAAATATATATGGAAAATAATTAAAACTCTTTTTCTGAAGAATCATTGGGCCAGAAAAGTTTACATTTACATGAAAGCTTTCTGACATAGTGCAGATTCAAGTTTGGTAAAACCATGGCCCCCAGAAATAGGTTGGGGCCACAATCAGGAGTCAAAATTAACTTTTTCTACCACAGGCTAATTTTAGCCTGTAGTTATAAAATCCACAGGCTAAAATGAAAACCTACAAGCTAAAATAAAAATAATGAAGCAATGCTCTTTTTTCATGAAAAGCGAAGATAACGAACAGTGATCAATCTCATATCTCCTAAAATCAATACAAAATAGATAGTTGGGCAAACACGGACCCCTGGACACACCAGAGGTGGATCAGGTGCCTAGGAGGAGTAAGCATCCCCTGTCGACCGATCACACCCGCCATGAGCCCTACATCCCGATCAGGTAAACGGAGTTATCCGTAGTCAAAATTAGTGTGCCAAAAACGGCCTAACAATCGGTATGAAACATGTCAGACAGCATTTGACCCAATGATAGGTTGTATTGACAAACTAGATCGTTATAACAACCATAGACTTTGCGAAATGCTGACTTCAATTGAGACTGTTGAAACCCCTGTACCATCAACTTGTTTGTCAGTAGCTTGCCTTGATTTAAAAACTTACTATACGCTGAACAAGCTCTTGCGTATCGAATCAGTTGAGAGATATAAACACCATATGCAGGTGATAGTGGAATATTGCTACATAAATATGGGAAGTTGATGATGGGGAAGCTGAAATAAAGTTGAGTTGTCAGTTTGCCGTTAATGTCTACTTTCAATAAAATATCTAAGTATGAAGCAGAAGTGGGCGATTCTGTGGTGTCTTTTATTTCGAGCTCACAAGGATATACCGAATCGACAAACATATGAAAGTAAATTATTATTGTTAATAGACAAAACGTCAATATATCTAAATGTCGAATTGAAGGCCACAGCATATGTTTTTTTTAAATCAATGATTTTTCCCATCGTTACTGTCAGAGCCTAGTGTTAGTGGGTCAACAGGCATCATTTGGACAAGTCACTAAATTACATCAGTCATATGGTGCAATGTTTAAGTCTCTTGACCATCGCACCTCTAATCCACAACCTGTTTACCGCAGGTCTAGATCCAAAGTCTTCCAATTTCATGCCACATCAGGGTTGTCACTAGTGATTTTTCAAAGCGAATCCCGGACTCATGTTTTATAAGCAGCACGATCACGAGTCCCATGAACTTTTTTGATAATCGTCTACGCGGTGAGCAGTGCACTCGTGTCATCACTGCAACCCGACCTCAATATGACAATAAATTAATGTAAATAGGATATGTTGGTGTGATTGATTAATGTTTATCAACAAAAGAGCTACTTTCCATTCTGATAAAAATGACTACCGGAAGACTTGGTAAAACATAGACTCTGAATTTATTTTTTATTATAGATAAATGAATAATGACAACCTCATACTTGGAATTCAAATTAATCACATCCATAAGTGAACAGGACTCATGGCACATGCCTATATTTTTCATCATAATGCGATGGCCGATCATTAAAGCATTTGTTTGACTCAGAGTTTCCTAAAATTGATAAAAGAAAAATTCGGAGAGAAACGGTTGTTAAAATCTATCGTTCATGTAAGCTTTTGTATGATTCTGAGTGCAAGTTTAAGAAAAGCGAGTAGCACATCACCGTATAAAACGGATACAATGCGATCATGGTTTGTGAATCACTGCTCGCTAAGATTTTCAAGTGCCCACTATTTTTACTCGCTATTTTTCAAATGTACTCGCATTTTGTGAGTATTTCGAGCCCTGACAATAGGGATCAAAGTTTAATAAGTTTAATAGGAAAAATCTTTAGATATGAGCCAAGGTGACTCAGGTGAGCGATGTGGCCCATGGGCCTCTTGTTTAGGAAATATTCATATTATGCAAAGAAAGTATGTCACAGCCTGATGATGGCTGATACTACCTGAAGCAAAGTTCTACAAATTATATGGCTTAAGTAAAACGCCCTATGTAAGCATTTTCACGAGCGTATTATGTACCTTTTGTGGTACTCTTGTTATGTCTCCCCTTTCCAGAAAGGGGACATATTGTTTTAGTGTGAATTGTTCTTCATTATCTTCTGCCGCTTCTCATACAAAGTTTGTCTGGGCCATAACTTTTTTGTCTTTTGACATAGGTCTTTGATATTTGGTATGTGGGTATACCGTGATAAGACAGTGTGTCACGTACCATCTTTACTGACATTTGACCTTTTATGTAATGGTTAAATAATTGAATTTTTGGGGCATTTTTATTGTCCAGACTATAACTTGTCTTTTGACATAAGCCTTTGATATTTGATATGTGGGTATACCATGATAAGACAGTGTGTCAAGTGTCATTTGACCTTGACCTTTTATGTAAAGGTCAAATAATAGAACCTTTGGGCTAGGCCTTTAATATTTGGTACATTGTATGTTGGTATACCATTATAAGACAGAGTGTCGCTTGTCATTTTTTGTTTTACCTTGACCTTTTATGTAAAGGTCAAATAATAGAATTTTTGGGCATTTTTGTTGTCTGGACCTTAACTTTTTTGTCTTTTGACATAGGCCTTTGATATTTGGTATGTTGGTATACCATGATGAAACAGCGTGTCACGTGCCATTTTTTGCAGACCTTTGACCTTTTATGTAAAGGTCGAATAATAGAATTTTTGGACATTTTTGTTGTCCAGACAATAACTTTTTTGTCTTTTGACATAGGCTTTTGATATTTGGTATGTGGGTATACCATGATAAGACGTTTTGTCAGTGTCATTTTTGATGACGTTTGACCTTGACCCTTTATGTAAACGGTCTAGAATTACGCTTTCGCGTTGCACAGGGCAAGTGCAATGTCGTCTTGGGAAACAGACATAGAGTGATAAGCTTTCATGGGAAAGTAATAAATTTTGAAATGTTTATTCAGATGAATTAAACTCAATACTGACCACGTTAGATTATAAGTACAACTACAAGACTGTCACATCTCGTTAGTTTATCTAAACAAGTGCGCATTTCACTACCGGTGTTGTATAGTAGCCTTTCCCCCATAGTAGATTCCCCCCCCCCCCCCCCCCCAGAAAAATAGCTATATAGTAGCCTTTCCCCTAGGGGGAAAGACTACTATATAGTAGATCTTCCCCAAAAGCAGGGTTACCCCCCTCACGTTTTTGGTTTTGATTTTAGAAAACAGACTATGGAAAGGCAGTCAGGCTTTGTACAACAAATATTGATATTGCATAGATCTGAGTATCGAAAAGTGTATGTTATCGATAGTTTGAATGTAGATACATGTACATGTATTTTCATAGAGACAAATTGTCAAGATATGCTTTACGGTATTACTGAGATAGTATAAAACAAACGAAATTATTTTTAAAAAATGCATTCTCAATTAAAACATGCTTAAGGGTAAGATATCTGTATTTTGGCGTACAATTTAGAGAGTACATTTACAATATTAATTTGATTTATTGGTATTTCTAATATTATATCCATGTTTGAACACATCTGATGAAAAGCGCATAAACAGTACAGCTGGGAGTTGCACCGCCTGGAATAATCAATAACATGTTCACATTTATTAAGGCCACTGATAAAATGTGTTGTGTTTCCGCTAACCCGACCGACCCTAAATTATAGCCCCGACCCTAGAAAATTTTTTCGATATTAAAAAAAATATATTGTCATTTTCCCGGAAAAAATATATTCCCGGTTCTTGGTTTTCGTTTTAGTTAGACATTGAGATGAAGTCATTCAAACGCTTTAATGATATACAAAATTGCATGGTCAAGTGTTTAAACAACATTGATAATGTTTGTAACTAACAGGTTGACCTAGTGGCTAGTACCTCCATGCGTGCCTCACACAACGGTGATTTAACAATTGAAGTTAACAGACAGTTGAGAGACTTTGCCAAGTGTCATGTTTCCATAGAAGACTTTCTTTTGTTAAAATTGCCAACTCCTATGGTGTTTTTAGATGGTGGCTATTTATAGCCATGCATTGTCTTATGCTATCGCTTCAGCGGGCATTACTGTATATACACGGGTACCCTAGTTTTATATGGAGGTCATGATGCAGAGTGACAGACATGAATGTCCAGTCTGTCAAATTTGTATTCACATCCATGGTTTCTGCTGCAGTTCTAACTGAAAACACTATGAAAAAGGCCGCAAATAAAGCAGTGAGCGCATCCGAGTTGTTGATGGCTGGTGAGAGCCGAGAGGAAAAGAAGATGTGCAGACTTTTCTTAAAATAAAAAATTATGTCCGGTAAAAAGTTTTAGCTGGAAAAGAGTTGGATCCCATTAGGATAAGTGGGATCTGTCCAGACTGTCTTCCTACCCTTGTTCCATTTAGATTGTGAAAATACATTCAGAAATGTATTAATAAACTTAAAATATGTTAATGATGTTGATATTTTGGTGATGATTTAATATTTTTTTTCAAAACCATCACATTATTTTCCTGTCAAACATATCCAATAGTAGTATTCCTATGACAACCAATCTAAATGTATAGAAACAATATATCTGGTACTTGTATAGCATAGTGGCATAAAGGAGTTAACTTTTGTGTTTTATGCTAGATATGTTTCATTGAAAAATGTTGTTTCTTATAAAACATCTGGAAATAATCCTCAGCCAATAACAGGTGAAATGTTATGATTGAAAGTTTACTTGCAATGCAATTTAAGCAAAATTTTATTTTGAAAGTATAAAATTCAATAGAGCGTTTAACTTGTTAGAGTTTACAATGTTTTTGCATAATTTGAAAAAATAAAATTTAAAAATGAAATAAAATTTATTTCCTACCTACCTACCCTATTTTTTTCTGGAACGTTAGCGGAAACTCAACAATTTTTGTTGTTGGCCTAATCCACCAATGACCCGATAACAGTTTGAGGGGGTGTTCCTCTCAAAAACCTCTAATCCAATACGCAATTTCAGAGTTGTTCAATAGTTCTTTCCCTTTGTGGAACTTTTACGCACATTGAGACACAAAACATACTATCATCCACAGGCGGTGGGTACAAATGCTTAGTGTTGCCTTGATATATTGCCTAAAGGCCGATTATCAGACATCGTGCAACCACCCAAACTGCAGGGACACACAATATTAGTAAGTTTATTAATATTTGATAATAAAATAGCTCAAATAAAAATCGATTATCACGATTTTTCTTTGATTAGAATATCACTTGTGCAGAAGAGGAAATAAAAAATAATTTCATATTTAATTTAATTGCCTAATTCAATCAAATATTATTCTTGATACGGTCAATTTAATGTATACCAATGGCTGATATAAACAAAATTTACACTTTCATTACTTTTATCCGTATTAACATAGCTAGTCTATAGTATATGTATACATCTTGTACCCACCCAAGCGTTCAACAGATTCCTAAAAATGTTTTTAAAAACTATGGAAAATGGAAGGGGAGACATCAGTTTTAGTGTGCTAAAACAATTAAACTCTTTCTAGTTATAAAATGTTTCAATGTTTCAACTTCGTTAAGTATTTGGTATTTGGCTTGATCTTAAAGTTTCCGTTCATTATTACAATAGCTGAGATATTTTTATTTACATACTGTCTTTTCTCCAGACCACAAAAGTATTTAGTTGTTTTTTCTCCATCCTCTATTCAAGTACAAGTAATCCCTCTACTTCATAATTCCTAATTATACCCCCCGCAACAAGTTGTGGGGGGGTATACTGGAATCGGGTTGTCCGTCCGTCCGTCTGTAGACGCAATGGTTTCCGGGCTCTAAAGCATTATCCTTTCCACCTACCGTCACCATATCATACATATGGACTACCCATGGGATGAAGATGTTCCCTATCGATTTTGGGGTCAAAAGGTCAAAGGTCAAGCGCACTGGACATCGAAGTAGCAATATGGTTTCCAGGCTCTAAAGCGTTATCCTTTCCACCTACAGTCACCATATCATACATATGGACTACCCATGGGATGAAGATGTTCCCTATCGATTTTGGGGTCAAAGGGTCAAAGATCAAGCGCACTGGACATCGAAGTAGCAATATGGTTTCCGGGCTTTAAAGCGTTATCCTTTCCACCTACAGTCACCATATCATACATATGGACTACCCATGGGATGAAGATGTTCCCTATGGATTTTGGGGTCAAAAGGTCAAAGGTCAAGCACACTGGACATCGAAGTAGCAATATGGTTTCTGGGCTCTAAAGCGTTATCCTTTCCACCTACAGTCACCATATCATACATATGGACTACCCATGGGATGAAGATGTTCCCTATCGATTTTTGGGTCCAAAGGTCAAGCACACTGAACATCGAAGTAGCAATATGGTTTCCGGGCTCTAAAGCGTTATCCTTTCCACCTACAGTCACCATATCTTACATATGGACTACCCATGGGATGAAGATGTTCCCTATCGAATTTGGGGTCAAAAGGTCAAAGGTCACGCACACTGGACATCGAAGTAGCAATATGGTTCGGTTTGTCATGCCATTTGTTTTTTACACTCAGAAAAGAGGTAGTTTATACCTATTACCAACACCCTTTGGGAGATTGGGGTAAGTGGGGGGTATTCTTAGTGAGCATTGCTCACAGTACCTCTTGTTTTTTCTAATTTTGTTTGAGGTGATAAATAGCATATTTGATTTTCGATAAATTGCTTTCCTTCTTTCCTTATTTTAACTTTTGTAGATGAGTACTTCATTGTCATATTTCTTATTTACATGAGTGAAACCTCCAAAAATAAACCTTCCTGTATTATACAAATGGTAAAACTTAAAATCATGACCCTCAATTGACCAAACTTTTTCAGAGATTAAGCAAATATTGAGGATTTTGAAAGTGAATTTATAATAATGTGTGGTGATTGGAATTTGGTGCAAAATTTTGATCTAGACTGTCATAACTATGTTAAAGAAAATAATATTAATAGCTTTAGGTAGAAGTAGAAAATTTGAAATCAAAGTTCAACCTAATACAGTGGAACCCCGTTATTACGTTCCCCCTTTATTACGTTAGTCCGCATATTACGTTGGAATTTCAAAGCACAAAACCATTTCTTAACAAACCTATATAAAATAGACCTCGTTATTACGTTGTCCTAAAATGCCGGGACCCGGTATTACGTTGTAAAAATTCCGACAAAAACGTAATAAACCCCTAATTATTCAATAGTGATTCTCAAAATAATAAGCCATTCACACCTTGACTGCCTGAGGCAGTCACCACCTAAATTTCCTGGTCTGTTTGGGGATTAGAGACGCTTGACTGATCACGCTTCGATAGATCTAGCGACATCAATACAGGTGAATACCCCGTATAGAAGCCAGTGATAAACAATTAAATAATGTTTATTTAGAAATTGTACTCTATGAAATTTACTTCATTTTTCATATTTTGATAATCAAAGAAATAATTTCTCAACCGCCTGCGTGTTCAGCTCAGCATAGTGTGATTACCTTCGATATTAAAACTCTATTCACGGAAAGCTTTGGTACCAAACAAGAAAGACAAGATTTATCGTAGCAATGTTACAACCGCTTGGGTAACTGCTTGGACATAGGTGATTAAAGGTGTTCAATTAAAAAAATTGTTCGTTGTTTCGACATGCAGCTTGGGTGTTCGTAAATCTCGTCCATACATACACCAATCTATCGACCGATTTGTGCACAGCATTTACCTCGGTGAATATTTAAAATCCCTTGATGCGCACGTGATTTTAGTGCCATCATTTAGCGTTATAAATGAAATCTTCGTGCATCATTATATTTTTTTTATGTGGATTGCGCTTAAATTGTTCTCCGTGTTTATCGTTGGTGAGAAGTGTGTAAGTGTTGGGTATCGTGTGCGTTTTGTGTCTATAGTTTTGTTGTTTTTTGGGCGGGATTTTTTTTATTGTGTTGTGTATTGTGTAATTAGAGAACTTAATAAAAACGATGTTTTGTTATTTTTTAAATACGAATGTTGAATACGAACCGGAACGAGTTATTGAGAGAAATTTACATGAACGCATTGTTTTAAAGTTGAACAAAATGGCGGTCCAAACGAATGCAGAAAAAGCAACGTTTATCAAAACATCCTTATGTATCCTACACCGAAAAAAGAAAAGGGATAAGAACATGAAGAATTACGGACATTAAAGATAAGATGTAAATAAAACAAAGTATCAGTCTTTTAAACAAAGAAACAGTATAGATATATTCACACACCCCTTCACGGAGTACCAACGGACGATATACAATTTCCAAATGATATTTTTAACGGATTTAACTGGGAACGTTTATTACGTTGCCCCCGGTATTACGTTATTTTATCGTGACAAAATGGAAAACGTAATAACGGGGTTCCACTGTAGACCCTTGACGCATTCATAACCCAGAATCAAAAATGTTTACATGGGCTAGAAGAAATCCAGTAAAACAAGTGCGATTAGATTTTTTTTCTTGATTTCAGAGGAGTTAATGTTTATACTAAATAAGGTCTCTACACATCCTGGATATGGAACTGACCATTCTATTTTAGAATTACAATTGGTGACTTCAAAAGGGAAAGGGGTTTCTGGCAGTTCAATAATTCACTATTAAGTAATTTAATTCTTATTGTATCCTTGTCTCTGATTGGTCAAATTCCAATTGAGGAATGCAAGTTATTTTTTTATAACCTGGTTTGGTATGGGGACACAACCCCTTGACAACCAGATGCCGGAACTATTTTTTTTATCTCTCTCTAAATTTACATCGCAGCACTGCTTTCAGCCTTCTATGGAATAGAAAGTCAACGTGTACAATAAGATACTTCGGTTTGATAGACATGTTGTTTTCTTGTTGTCAATATTAGCATCTAGGCCTACTTGTACACAAATTACTGTTGTAAAACATCTGTCTCTGTATGTATGGTCGAATCATAGATTAAAACAAAGATTATATTCGAATTAATGATTTGCCAAGTAAGCATTACCCTGTTCATTTTGAAATACATTTATCACTGGGGGAAAGGGGGGAGGAGTTGTTTCATTGCTTGAATGATCCGTCTTTCAACAAAGCAAACAAAAATTCATACGTCACATTTTATCACATGACGTCAGAGACATTGACATGTGGATTGCGATTTGTCACTTGCTTACATATTTTCTTGTGTCAGATTTAGTATTAGCAACAATGTTGCATACAAGGGTAAGTTTTGATGTAGTACAAGTTTTCAGAGTTAAAAGCCGCAAATTATTGCATTTTCTGATATTTGAAGATTCATTTTGGGTTGGCCTAAATGATGCAATTTCCCGTATTTTCTCAATCTGTCGGAGATGAGCGACTTCAAAGTCGATCTCTATCTCTAAAGGGCAGCGAAATACGCATTGCATGCATAGTCTACACATATTTAATTTCTATCATGACAAACTTCACTTTCGATACAATATTTTGATAAATGGCTAGGCTCCGTAGAACTAAGATTAAAGATGGCGACCTTCACAGCTAGATACTTCCATTTCAGAATGAGACGCTTTGTGTCGTTGCTAATTGAATCATTGCGCGGCTCAGTTGACTTGTATTTTTCCGAGTTTATGTACATTTTGATAAACACAGGTTAGCATCTTTGTCTCTTGCATTAAATTTTAAAGAATGACTTTAATTCTGGGGCAAATTATACGAGTATAACCTGGTTTGGGTCAGTTTATGCTTTTTATACGCCCGTCGAAGACGGGACGTATTATGGTATGGCGTCGTCCGTCTGTCTGTCCGGACCTTGTGGGCAGGATACAGACTGAACCATAAGCCCTAGGACTTTACAACTTAGTACATTTGATCACCATGATGAGAGGAAGATGCCTATTGTTTTTCAAGGTCAAAGGTCAAGGTCGTAGTATCACTTATTAGAAAAAAAAGTGGGCAGGATACAAACCGAACCGTAAGCTCCAGGATATTATAACTTGGTATATTTGATCACCATGATAAGAGGAAGATGCCTATTGTTTTTCAAGGTCAAAGGTCAAGGTCGTAGTATTACATTTTAGGAAAACCTTGTGGGCAGGATACAAACCGAACCGTAAGCTCTAGGATATTATAACTTGGTATATTTGATCATCATGATGAGAGGAAGGTGCCTATTGTTTTTCAAGGTCGTAGTATCACTTATTAGGAAAACCTTGTGGGCAGGATACAAACCGAACCGTAAGCTCCTGGATATTATAACTTGGTATATTTGATCACCATGATGGCAGGATACAAACCGAACCATAAGCTCCAGGATATTATAACTTGGTATATTTGATCATCATGATGAGAGGAAGGTGCCTATTGTTTTTCAAGGTCAAAGGTCAAGGTCGTAGTATCACTTATTAGGAAAACCTTGTGGGCAGGATACAAACCGAACCTTAAGCTCCTGGATATTATAACTTGGTATATTTGATCACCATGATGAGAGGAAGATGCCTATTTTTTTCAAGGTCAAAGGTCAAGGTCTTAGGTTTACTTAGTAGGAAAACCTTGTAGGTATACAGACCGAATCGTTGGGTCTAGGAATGTCAAATTTAATACGCATATACCTTATTCCAAGTGGAGGAAGCCTATTGTTTCTCAAGGTCAAAGGTCAAGGTGGTTGTAGCAGGATACAAACAAAACTGTTGTGGCTAGGAATGCCAATACTTTTCTTTTTCAAGTTTAAAAGGTCAAGACTGTTAGATGGCATGCTTCACTTGATAATTTGGTGCCAAGTATAGCTTGTGAACTTCCAAGTTATACTTTATTGAAGAGATATTTCTATATAATTTGAGATTCTCCTGCAAAAAAAATGGTGATCTGACTCTACAAAAATAGTTATGTTCAATAGTTTTGACCATTTCAAACTGAAACTAATTACTGAAATAAACACATGAAATCAAATTGTATGGAGTACGTATCATTCTGCATGATCTGTCTTCATTATAAATTTTATGGCTACAAGTGTGTAATGAGGATCCTCTCCGTAGTGGCACTAGAAACATCCATTGCTATTGTAGCTGTAGTGAACTGTCGGAAAATAGCTTTTGCTTTCCTTCATCAGCTTAATAGATGTTGCTTTGTAACATACACTTTTATATATGTAATCACATCATTAATATCCCTCTTTACATCTTCATTAATATCCCTCTTTACATCTTGATATCCATTTCTACAAGCATAATAATGAATTAGCTCACAGAGGACAGTGCTAACTTCACTAAAATATGAATCCCACTAAAATATGTTTTCCTTGAGCAAAATCTACGGGCGTATTATGCCACGTTGGCGTTGCTTTTGTTAGTTCTTCTGAGCCGAATTAGGCTCAAAGAGGTAATCATATGGCCGTATGTCTGGCGTGCGGTGTGCGTCAACTTTTTGGAAGAAGGGCTATATCTCAAGAACCCCTTGGCTAATTTTTGTCAAATTTGTCACAGGGTATCCTTGGCCCAAGGGCTTTCATTTTTACTAAAACTAGGGTTGTGACCCTTTAACAAGGGAAGATAATTAGGAAAATGCAAACAAAAGTAGTGGTTGCTAAAAAATCTTCTCAAAAACCACTGGGCAAATTATCACCAAACTTATGCATAAGGATGAGGATAGGTTGTAGATAAAAAAAAATTGTTCAAGGCATCATCCTGGGGCAAAGGGTGTGGTCTCGAGGTCACTTCAAAGTTGACCTTAAATTTTGTTTTAATTGTTAAAACTTTGATATTTTGCTTAGTATAAGGACTAGGATCATCAAATTTTGTCAGTTGATGCATCTTAGGACCTAATATCATGTTGTTTCAAAAGTAAGTCATGGTGACCTACTTTTTGAATTTCGCAGGTAATTATTATTAAATGGATTTTGATGCATATCTTGGACATTTTTGAGCCTATGATCATCAAAAGTTGTCAGTTGATGGATCATGGGACCTTGAACTGCGTCATGTAAAAAGTATGTCACCATGACCTACTTTCTGAATTTTATGGCTAATCATTTATAAATACATTTTAGGTTGTTATTTCAGATACCGAGAGGTTTAGAATCATCAAACCTTGTAAGTTGATGCGTCTAGAGGCCTCGAAACATATTTATAAAAAAAGTAGGACACAGTGACCTACTTTTTGAATTTTGCAGACATTCAAATTTCACATTTTCAATTTTAGATGCATATTTTGGACACTATGAAAGCTAGGATCATCAAACTTTGTCAGTTGATGCATCTTGAGTCTTCATAGTTTGTTGACCAAAAGTAGGTCACTGTGACCTACTTTTGGAATTTGACAGCTATATTTGAATATTTCAGATACTATTTGACTGACAATCATCAAACTTTGTCAGTTGATGGGTCTTGAGTCTTCAGAGTGTGTTGACCAAAAAGTAGATCACTGTGACCTACTTTTGGAATTTGACGTTTATATCTGAATATTTCAGATACTATTTGACTTCAATTATCAAACTTTGTCAGTTGATGCATCTTGAGTCTTCAGTGTGTCGACCAAATGTAGGTCACCGTGACCTACTTTTGGACAGTTACATTTAAATTTTCAGGTACTATTTGACTTAACATCATCAAACTTTGTTAATTGATGAATCTTGGTTAGTGAGAATTTTTGCCTGTTCTACAATGTATCAGAAGAGCGATTCTAGGCCCATGGGCCTCTTGTTTATAATCCACTTCGTGGATTATTATAAATTATTATAATATAAATGTATTATAAAATCATTGTTATAAATCGTAAACTGACCCAAACCAGGTTATACTTGTATAACTTACACCAGAATTAAAGTCATTTTTTAAATGACGTAGAATATGTTAACAATGTTAAAAGGGTTATATATGATGTCAAAAAGAGTACATCATGCTAGATACCATGACTAAAGGAAAGTAGTAGTCATATTATGTTCATATGTAACTTCAAAACATTCATAAAAAAATAAATAAACTTCCAAATGAATGTATACCTTGCAAAGAAAAAAGTCTCCAGAAGCAGCAGTAGCAATACAAAAAACAATTGTTTTCAAATTATGCAGCCCAATTGTGTGTTTTCTTATTCATTTCAGTAAAGCATGTACCACATATCATATAAAAATGTTATAGTCATTAGGTACATGTATTATGATGATGACATCATGGTGACAGCTCACACAATATATATAATATATATACCCGGTATACATTCATGTCAATATATACTTACACATACATAAAAATACCGGTGTACATATATATATTTAATAACAGACACAGACCAGGCTGTATGATGTATTTTGATTGTAGACTCCCAATTTACACAAATATGTTATGATAGCTGTACCTTCACTCCTAATTTACACAAATATGTTATGATATCTGTACCTTCACTCCTAATTTACACAAAAATATGTTATTAAAATATCTGTACCTTCACTCCTAATTTACAAAAAAATATGTTATTAAAATATCTGTACCTTAATTTCACTCCTAATTTGCACAAAAATATGTTATTAAAATATCTGTACCTTCACGATCATACATATACATAGGCTTACACACAAAACTTGAAACGTACTTGGATAAAAACACCAGCACCAGAATGCATCTTTATGCACCAAAAACAGGAAAAAAGACAAAACTTGGAAGATATAACGACATCACTATATGGTTTTATAATGTCGTATTCAAGACCGCACATTATCTGTAAAATGTGCGCATGAATCAATATGCATACATATGCACACTTATGATAATAAGCATTCATTATACATTGGAATAATATGGTATGCCTGTATTCATAAATCTTTACATGTAAACATTATCAAATGATGCTGAATAAATGAGTAAGTAATTGTGTGCGATATGTTACGAGAAACATTGTGTACCACGTGCAGTGCAATATATACATGTACCATCATAGATGAACTCTAATTCAAGGTCATGTTAATGTGTTTTTGCGCATGTACACTTTCATGATGCTGTCCAGACATGAGGAGGCACTATGTAGCACGAGTCATTGTCCTTGTATTTCTTCCACTGTTCATACCTGTCCTTGCGGGTCTCTAGGTGAACCCCATATCTTCCTTCCATAATTCTAGTCTGCAAGTTGTTGTTACGGCACAGCTGATATGTTTAATTTTTTCTGCCTTCATAGAATGGTTTTCCTTTACAAGATCAGCAAGACGCTCATCGTGGTTTTGTAAACCTCTTTGTAGGCCAGCAAATTCCCCTTCATAATATCTAGGGAGTTCTGTATCATTTTATTCCCCTTCATAATATCTAGGGAGTTCTGTATCATTTTATTCCCCTTCATAATATCTAGGGAGTTCTGTATCATATTATTCCCCTTCATAATATCTAGGGAGTTCTGTATCATTTTATTCCCCTTCATAATATCTAGGGAGTTCTGTATCATTTTATTCCCCTTCATAATATCTAAGTTCTGTATCATTTTATTCATGGTAGTTATTTTGTCATTAATAGACGTTTCTAGTTTGGACTTTGTCATTGTTTTATGCAAATCCTTTATCATAATCTCATCACTCTTCAGATTTTCAACTCCAATTTCCTGGGATATGAAAAACCATGATGGTGTAATGTGGAAAGGATTAACTTTCCGTCACGGGGCTGTGAGTCATATTGGTATTGAGACATATCCCCACATTGTGTGAATTCAACTTTGTTGATGTTGTGACCCTTTGGGGCTAGATTGGGGCCACAATATGGGGTAAAAAAATTTCATGGGAATAAAGATTGAAAAAAAAAAGAAATATAAAAATCACAAAGCATGAGCATGGTGACTCAGACAAGGGATGTGGCCCATGGGCCTCTTGTTTTAAGATTTGTATATTTAAAAAGACTTTTGTTGATTGCAGGACCAAAGTACATGCTAAAGTTACAGCAAGAAATCACTGCCATGAGAGTTATAATTAGCATGGAGAACAAAAGTAGTTATGATGGAGCAGCAAAAGTGCATACCATAAAACGCTATTTAACTGAGATTAAGGATGAGGAATCTATGTCATGTGGAGGCTTGCGGTGTCGAGAGCTAGATTGCCTCAGGGCATACTATTACTTGGCAATTCTTAACTCTTTGAGTCAACAACAGGCAGGTGGCAGGAATGAAGAGGCGGGGAAAGGTGAGCAGGTGACAACTGAGAATGACAATCCAACAAACTTAGAGGAGCCACATTTTGATTCTAGTCAGACTGTGAAACTTAAAAATGATGAGAAGAAACCTGAGACTGATTGTACCTTACCAATTAAGATGTTAGAAAATGTTGAGGAAGAAATTTTGAGTGCAAATGAAGTGGAGAAATACAAGCCAAATCTGACATCCAAACAAGAAAACTGTCACAGTGATATGAAAGAATCTTCTGTAACAGCTGCACAAAGTTGTTCTGTTTCAGACAATGAAATTAAAGAGATCAACTCTACAGGGACAAACTTGACTACAAATGGCCTTGTTGCAAATGAAACTTGTACAAATGGCAGCATGAAGGAAGCTAGGGTGAAGACAGAGTCACAAAGTGGGGAAATCATGGAGCAACCATTAGGAAGAAAAGCAGGTGATTACCAGAGGCAGTGTAGCGACAGTGGCAGGACAGATTTATCTCAGTTGTCACTGTCTCAGCTTTGTCATTTATCCAGGGGTCTTCTGTGGGACATACAAGGGAAAAGATATGCTTTAATGGAAACTTTAGGTTACATCCACAAAGCTATATCTCAACTTTTGCTGGCTCAGAAGCCCAATTCTCTCTCCTCCAGCCAAACAGACATTCACAGTGAGACAAAAGCCACTGGAGACTTTGGACATGGAAATGTGTCATTATTAGAAGAAGAGAGAGACATTTTACTTGGGGGGTTTTCAAGGCAGCCTCAAATCCATAGTGCTTTAGTAAAACAGAGGCATCATAGTGAACCTTTTTGCCAACTTCCTGGAGTCTCAGAGGACACACCATCTTATTTTCATCAGCATCACAAGCCTCTTTACTCGAGATCTTTTTCATCAGATTCTCAATCTCTTGATTCTGATGCTAGAGAGCACTTGTGCTCCACTCATAGTGCTCATGAATCAAACCCTGAGAACTCATTTGACATAATTTGTGTATCATGTGAAATGCTTAACAAATCTCGCAAGGTATTGTGGGAAGATGAGCCCCATCTTGGAGCAGAGCATTCTGGGAAAGCAAACCTGACCAATCTCATCAATCCTGCCAAATATATCAATGTGCCTGATGAATGGTACAACATGTCAGCTGATCAAAAATACTCAATGCCTTATGTCACCATGGCAATTCTGAAGGATGAACAGGAGTACATGATGCATGAACTTAGGAGAGGACCAGAAAACCTACAGGTGAGGTTATTTTATTCATACAGATACGAAATAACTCAATATGAAATTCCATCTGATTCAGTACAAATAATTCATAAGTATATAACTAAAGTTAAAAGTATTCCTGAAATTGCTGAAATCAATTTGATTGCATTTAAAAAAAAAAGATTTGAATTATTTCCCAGTGTGTGTGTTTATTATGCCCTCGCAATTCATTGCAAGAAGGGATATAGTAATGGGACAGTTCACAGGGAGTAAGTGTGTTTGTGTGTGTGACACTGACCATGTTTTGCTCCATTAATTTAATCCTTTCATGTGTAGGTGAGAATGTGTGCAGTAACACAGAGCTTATAGACACTCTACAAGCCACATTTTTTTTGCATGATTGATTTGATACCTCACATGTAGTTTTGTTATCAAGAGAGGAAGAATCCTATTGATTTTGGGGTCCAAAGATCAGGGTCTCTACCGGATTTATACATCGACAGATTTCCTACATTGCCGGGGGGGGGGGGGGGGTATGCCCTACTTTGTGGAGCTTATTTATTTATTTCCCCATGTGACACTGCACATTCTCTATAAATTCTCAACAAGCACAAGATAAGAATACATGCATGGCCACTAGGCAGTCAAACTATTCTTAGAATGCATATAAACAAGGAGAAAGTCTTGCAACAGCAAATTGAGAGTACATATAGGTCACACTAGTCACTGAAGTGATAGCGTTTGTTGTCCGTTGTGCATTAACAATTAAAATGTTTTTAACTTCTCCTTGATAACAAGGAACAATGGGAACATAACCTATAAATTTCAGGACTCCTGCATCCCCAGGGCCTTAGGGCAAAAATTTACCAATTTTTAAAAAATTTCTTCTCTATATCCATTATCCACACATCTGTAAGAAAACCTAAATGCATAGTCATGTAGAGCAAGAAGGCCTTTATCAAAATTGTGAATTTCATGATCTCCGTATTTTGCTGAATATAATACACACTTTTTTCTCAAATTTTATTTTGTGAAAAAGGAGTACGTATTATATGATATTATGGGTTTTTGACTCAGATTTTGTTTTCTCGAGTATAACCTTGTGTGTGTGTGTATATGTATGTATATATATATATATATATATATATATATATATATATATATATATAAAGGACAGAAATAGCAATGAACTCTTAAATAAACATAACTGCCCTAAGTGAAGAAATATTTAATATAAAGCACAGAAAATTTCACTTTATTTGGATACCCACTTCCGCCCCTACCCGAGGTGGAACTCACGACCTGCGGAACCAAATCTAGCAGCAAGTAACCAGCGCGCTAGACTGCTCGACCATCTAGGCAAGTCTATAAAACTTGCTTTCGATGACGATGGAATTCTCGCCACGCTGTCATACGCTACACGGTCATTGAGAATGGAAATGGGATACAGTTATTTAACGTACATTTAAGAGGATTATACATTAAATAACTATCCCATTGTGAGTTCAACCCCGGGTAGGGGCGGAAGTGGGTATCCAAATAAAGTGAAATTTTCTGTGCTTTATATTAAATATTTCTTCACTTAGGGCAGTTATGTTCATTTAAGAGTTCATTGCTATTTCCGTGCTTTACATAGAATATTTCGAATGCAATGTGAATAAGTCGTAACTTGCAAATATTAGAAGTTATGATGAAAATGACTAATATTTGTTATAATATATATGTATTACATTTAAAACACACACACACACCTCAAGAAAACAACCCCCAAAAAATGAAAAGCAAAAAAAAAAAGGAAAAATATTGAACTTGAACTCGGAATGATGTATAGTTTAAGTGTAAGATTACCGAGCACCTAAACCACTAGGCCACCCAAGCATGCAAGTTTAAAGGTTTAATATTTGACAGGCTGCTAAATCTCAAGGTAAATTTTGAGAACGATTTTTTCATATTTTATCCATTTTCAACAAGAGGGCCACCTTAAACCAAATTTCCTCAAACGGACTTATATACAGTCATAATCAAGTAAAACAATTTCAGTGTTTTATTTCTGGTTTATGGTGGCCTTTTGCAACAGTTTGCAATTTTTTATACCCATTACGTTATATCTACTATATATACTCTATATAATCACGGTGATGTTTATGCTTATCAAATAAAAATACTATCAACATACAAATATCTTCATTAAGTTATTTGGATAAACACAATTATAAACTGACATTGTATAGCAGAATATTTGTAAAAAAGGATATTCAAGAAAAAGGTATTTATGTAGTCGAAATTGCATACCAAGTGCGCTATACCCCTTTACGGGAGTGACGACAAGTACTGACAAGTTCTGAACGCTTATTCAATGAAGATTTTTAGGGATGACATATTATAAAGAATTTCTCTAGAATACATGTACATAGGTTGGATTTTTTTGAAATGTTTGAGTATGATGATGTTTTTCCTAAAAATTCCAACGTGATTTTGTAGTCAATATTTTTATCTTTCAATGTCCATATGAATTTGCTGAGCTCGGTGGCATTCTTTTACGTGGGATTACGCAATGAATGGGTGTGGTTGGCGTATCTTTAAACTCGGTGTCTGCTAGTCCCACATAGCTCTCTTCTTGCCCATTATTGGCTCTGACTCTAGCTAATTAATTAAACAATTCCGTGGGCGCGACATTCACCGTTAAGCGGGCATTGATCTTTATTACGGCAATTGCACCTATTATCTCCGGTCTGGCGCACTTACTTGATTGAAGCGTTATGCGAGTTAATTACATTTTACATGGATGGCATACAACTGTATGATATTTTAATTAATCGAAACAAAACAATTATTTAAAAACCACCATGCAGAGCAAACTCTGGTACATTCTTAGCCCTTGAAATAATTTAAACACCTTTGGTAGTCTCCAGCAAGTGCAGAGATATCTCTGCCCTTGGATGGTTTTAAGTCCCCTACCGACGAAGTGGAAGGAGGCTTAAGGTTTGCGCTCCGTCCGTCTGTCTGTCTGTCTGTCTGTCCGTCAGTCCTGCAAATCAGTTTTCTGGACTTGCAGATATTCATTTGATATTTGGTACATAACAAGTTACAGATCAAGTTCGAATTTCGTCTCAGTCCATTGATTTTTCATTAAGTTATGGCCCTTTGACTTAGAAAAATAGCATGAATTGTTAGTTTACACCCAAGCTAAGTTTCTTGTCTCTGTAGATAAGAGTACTATACTCATTAAAACGTCTAGCATAGTAATACAACAATATAGCTGAATTATTCATGATCACCTACATGTCACAGTTTATTGACTTGGTTAAAGAACTAAACCTAATTATGAATTTGTCTTTTTTCCTGGTATTCTACTCAAATAGTAATTGTCCAACCATTCCTATCCTGGTTCCCCAATTTTCCCTTCTACCATAACCTATATAATGAACTTTGAATATTGTTGTGGTACGGTAATTTTTGCAACCGGTACGGGACTATGTATTGCCATGCAATACTCTCAGAATGCTTGTTTACAATAGTTTAAAATGTATTTAAAGAATATATGGAAACGATATTTCGTATGCAATCATCAAAAAACAAGTTCCGCGTCTAAAATCAACAAATGTTTTGGAGTATGATCTGGTATTTTCAGATATATGTAGGTAATAATAAATGCACATTTTAAAAACATATGTATGTACAAAAATATTCTTAGATTCTAGTAATTATTTATTTTGAACTTTATTTAAAATTGTTGATTCTCCAATGATGACCTCATCAGCTGCTGAACGTCCATATTGAATATACATGTACTAATATTGAAAGCAAAAGTTACAAATGCACTTTCTCAGTGTTAGATCGTAAGTTACGAATATTTCTTAAGTTTACGATGGAAACTTAAGAACACTATAGTAAAACAGAAGCGATGTATCTAAAGTTAAAACTTACGAAATTCATAAGTCAGAAATTTTTGCGCAAGATAAGAAGTTTAGTAAAACTCAATTCCAGCATCGTCTGTTAAGCAAAGGATTCTCAAGATATTGAGCGGACAATTATGAAATAGGGTTTGGGATGGCCTATGCAGCAATAATATATATAGCTGCAGAACTGTAGCTCTCTGAAAAAATATTTTGACATAACAGAGAGCTACACAAAAAGCTACGCACGGTTGAGGCCTTATATCGTTGTATTCTTGAGTTACTGTCTCATAAATTTAATATCAAAAAATTCTTAACATATTTTCCTACTATACTTGTGTCTAAACATACCTTCAAATATTCATTAAAGCCCCACACGACCTGAAAACTCCCAGCTTCAAATGATTTCGTTTGTTGACGTAGCCATGTTAGGTAGC
>NC_079165.1:52897023-52910883 GCF_947568905.1 Ostrea edulis | reverse complement strand
ACATTGTAAAAGATGAAATAATTTTTTGAACAATTTCCCCCAAACATAGCCTTTTTAAATCAAACGTGCTTTTAATTGAACTACATATGTTTAAAGACCAAAAAAAAACACCTTACGGTTGCTCCACGGATCACTGAATGTGGGCGGAGCTTATCCATGGTCAATGTTATTTACCTGGAATTTACCTGGCCAAGAGATCGGTTGTTGTGTATATTTTTATGATATACACAGGAAATTTCTCAGGTTATTACAAATTATGCTCAGTGTCTTGATTTGTGCAACAAAAAACAAAAAAAATAATTAAAATTTCTACCTACATGCATACCGCATTTCTATTTCCCATAAACCTTCAAACTTGGTCATATTTATGTATTGCAAATGACAGGTTTAGCCCATTTCTAAACCTTCGCTTTTTAAAATTTCTAATTAAATTGTTATATATATATCGTATATAAATAATTTCCTAAATATAATATTACCCGGCGTTTCCGGACACTTCCTGGTGTCCTGGGAGTTCGCGATGTCGCGGGTGTAGTAGGTAAAATATCCATGTTTCGAGAGAATGAATAAATCCAAGTAGATCTGTGTACATGTACAACCAAATGAAGAATGATCAAGATACCCCTCAATATGGGCCGTCTGTAGGGTTTCTGTAGCTGTAGTGTTTGTGTAACGATGGCACCCCAAACAGAAACTGACACAAAGTCTACACCCCCTCCTCTCTCTCTCTCTTTAGGGTTTCTGTGGACGTAGTGTTTGTGTAACGATTGTATCCCAAACAGAAGCTGACACATAGCTAGTCTAACCCCCCCCCCTTTCTCTCTCTCCCTTACTCTCAATCATTGACTAAATGAGTAATTATTGTCATACGTATGCAACACTATTGCCATGTCATATTATTGCTACAGTTTTACACATTCTCTCTCTCTCTCTCTCTCTCTCTCTCTAAATATAAAACTGTGATAAATTATAAATAGCTCAATAACGCTCTCTCTCTCTCTCTCTCTCTCTCTCTCTCTCTCTTATCTTTATAAATAGAAAACCGGGATAAATTATGAATAGAAATATCTCAATAACTCTCTCTCTCTCTATAAATATAAAGCCCTGATAAATTATGAATAGAAATATCTCAGTAACTATCTCTCTCTCTCTAAATATAAAGCCCTGGTAAATTATAAATAGAAATATCTCAATAACTTATTTATGCTTTTTTACTATTGTTTGATTTCTGATTGTGTAATTTATAATCCATGTGGTATCTCAAACAGAAGCATTTTTTTTTAACTACTGTAACAGTTTTACGCATGGGCAATATAACCATTATACATGTTGATGTGCTGCGCCAATAAAGAATTGTTCATGTTTTTATAAATATAAAGCCACAATAAATCATTAATAGAAAATATTCCAATAACTTATGTTTGTTTGGTTGTTTTTTTTATTATTATTGTTTGATTTCTGATTGTTTAATCTATAATACATGTATAAAGATGGAGAGAGAAAATACGATGATAAATTGCATTGTATAGGGGATGTTAGAAATTAAAATATTCTAGGTGCGAGTCAATGCTATCAAAACTCAGGTATACTGGGGCTTTCCTCGAGATCTGAAGACTGCTGGTCCTCATTATCCATGATTGTTATCAAAACATCTTTCTCGGGTAGCTGTAGACCATGGTCTCTGCAAACGTCAATCAACCTAAGCTCTATTGTTAAAAGTTTGATTGACCAGCGGCTTATCATTGATCCCAACACAGGCGTTAACTTAAAGTTGGGTCTTTAAGATAACTGAATTTGAATTTGAATTTAGTTCTACACCTGGTACAATATACATTTATGTATCACAGCAAATTTTAAAGCGAACGAGTCCGGTGAAGAAAAACGTTTTGCCTCATTTGGGATGAATCTATGTGAAAGTTTGTACAATTACCGATATCCTTCGGATTAGTGTTCAAACTGCAGGAAAGAAAGATTGAAACAAAACCAATGTTAACTAGGGTGAAGTTTACGACCAATAGTAAGAGGAATTAACAGATTTATTTCATGATATATGAAAAAGCTAACACAGAATTTATGCTTGAATGGAATTAAAAGTCATCTCATTATTAATCCAAATGTTAAGCTATACAAGTATTTAGTTTAAGAATTAACTGCCAGAAGGCCTCCCTATTGGAGTGCTGCGGTTACTAAGTCTCTGTTGGTTAAAAGATGATATGATAAATCAAACAAAAGATGTTTAACTTGTTGACTAAATAAAATCAAGAATTATTATTGTTTTATACATATCACACTCCCTGTTGTAAGTACGCAAATACACGGTATTATGTGTAAATACGTGTACATGTGCGTTAATGACGTTTTGCCACGGGGGGTGGGGGGAGTATAAACCACGTGTGTTCTTTTCATTCTCTACCCATAGGTGTCACTACTCGCTAACACCTCTGTCATTGCCGAAATTTCGAAATTATTGTAAAATGCCTTGTAAATTCTTATACTAACGTTTAACTAAATTCGCTTAATCAATTTATGATGCAAAATTTTAAGATTAAAGTTGTTTTATCGCTTGTAAACAATTCCCAAATTGTTGATTTTAATCAAAATGATCCCCCCCCCCCCCCCAATTTTTATCGTTATCTTATCTACATTAATCATTCTAATTCTTAAATTCCGTTCCGTTTCGTTTTCCGTTCCGCGTTTTAGCAACACCCTGATGGCTGCAATCTCGTGGGAAGATTTTTCTTTTACCGCATGTGAAATGTATACATGTACAGGTGACAAAAAACAAAGACAATAAATTGATGAAATATATGCGCTAGACTAGATTTCACCTCTTGGCAACTTGACAATGTTACCTCAACCACCTCTTCAACCTTTCCCGCCATTTGTACACTAGAAGTATTTTGCTTGGTTAAAAATTATGGTAACATCATTTCAATGACAATGCAACAGGGAGAAGTCATTATGGTCACCGGGAGGAAAATCTAAAGAGATATCTCTTTAGATTAAAGAGATATCTCTTTTTGAAAATTTAAAGAGATATCTTTTTAACTTAAAGAGTGGAAAGGTGGAAAGGATAACGTTTTAGAGCCCGGAAACCATATTGCTACTTCAATGTCCAGTGCGCTTGACCTTTGATCTTTTGACTCCAAAATCAATAGGGAACATCTTCATCCCATGGGTAGTCCATATGTATGATATGGTGACTGTAGGTGGAAAGGATAATGCTTTAGAGCCCGGAAACTATATTGCTACTTCAATGTCCAGTGTGCTTGACCTTTGGACCCCAAAATCGATAGAGAACATCTTCATCCCATGGGTAGTCCATATATATGATATGGTGACGGTAGGTGGAAAGGATAATGCTTTAGAGCCCAGAAACCATTGCGTCTACAGACGGACGGACGGACTGACAGACGGACAACTCGATTCCAGTCCCCCCCCCCCCCACCCCCCCCACAACTTGTTGCGGGGAGTAATAACTATTTGTCATATTGTAAATTAACTGTTATAACCGAGAAACTAAAATATCAGTTCAAAAGTGTCTTTCTATAGCATACTATCTGGATTCCCCTCAACTTGTACCGTTAACCAAGAATTGGTTTTCCTCCGTGTAAAACGAGTGCATCCGTAAATAAATACGTGACTCCCATTCTCGCAAATGCTTTTAAATACTTAGCGAGACAATGCTGCAGGAGCGACCTTTCAGTAACAAGAGATGTTTGTTTGATTGATTGTTTTGATATTTTCCGCCACACTCAACAATTTTTCAGTTATATAGTGGCGCCCAGTTTTTGTTGGTGGAAGAGAGAACCCAGATACAATGTACCTGGGAAGAGACCACCGACCTTCCGAAAGTAAACTGGGAAAATATCTCACTTACGGAATTCGAACCCGCGCCAACCAGAGGTGAGAGGCGGTGTGATTTTTAGTGCGATGCTCTAACCACTCCGGCCACAAGAGATGTTTGTAAATCACATATGCCCCCCCCCCCCCCCCCCCATGGTGCAAAATTGAAAAGGGTTATACAGATGCATAATTTGATTGATACATGTAGTAGTATCACCAATTTGAAATATTGAGCGGAAAATATCTTCCAATGTCAGGAGTGGATTGACCAAGTGACATAAAAATCAATAGGGGTCATCTACTCCTTATGCTGTACCAGTGTTCCAGGTTTGGTGTCAATCAAGTAAATAATTCTTAAAATATAGGAGAAAATATATTATTATGTCCAGTTTAACCATTGACCTTTGACCATGTGACCTAAAAATCAATGGGGGTCATCTGAAGATGTACCAGTGTACCAAGTTTGATGTCTGTCAAGTTCTCAAGATATTGAGTGGACAGAATCTTCCTATGTCCAGAGTAGATTGACCCTTGACCTTTGACCTGAAAAACAACAGGGGTGCGCTTCTACTCATAACCAACCCACATATGAAATATCATTACGATCAAGTGAATGGTTCTTTAGATATTGAGCAGGGTTCGAAATTAACTCATGTCTGTAAGTCTGAGACTAGTAAAAAACGTGTCGGACTAGTGAACTCTCTATAGCACTAGTCCGTACGGACTAGTGAAAATCCAGAAATCAATCTTGAATTGGTAAAGATTTTTAGCAAGATTTGTCTGAGTCTCTTACATGTTTGAACTTATGGTTGATTACCTGCATGGTCAAGTGTTTGCATGACTATGACAGCCTGATCTTCCTAACACATGGAGTGTGTTCGAGACCGCCGTTCTTCGAACGTGCACAAATTGTCAAATTCCTGCCGATTCCAAACACCGAGTACACATCACGAGAACGTGTTCTAGGTGCAAGAATTGCAAGTAGTGTGGTCTGAGAACATGCACGTTTGTATGCACATGTTCTCGTCATTCGCGACTCTAACACAGTAGTTCATAACACTATAGCTCATGACTTGGTCAATCGAGTGAATTTTATTGACTTTCTTGATAAAATTTCGAACTCCTGTGACTCTAAGGTCTGAACACCAAAACAACAGGAACGTCGATCTCGAACGCACTTATGGACGTTTATCAAAGGATTAACTCTGAGGTTCATATTGTATGCTTTTGAAGATCTTGAATACGAAATAAAATATGGTGGTCTCTTTTTCTTCTGTAGGTGTCAGAAATCGAATTGTTTGCAACTATGATGTGTTTAGTTTGATTAAAATGAAGATCATTTTTTGATATACTAGACGGACTAGTGAAATGCTTTGCAGACTAGTGAACATCAATAGTGACTAGTCCGTACGGACTAGTGCTTGAAAAAGTTAATTTCGAACTCTGTTCACCCAAGGATGCTGTTGGCCAAGTTTGGTTATAATTGACCTAGTGGTTCTGGAAAAGAAGTCGGAAATGTAAAAAGTTTACAGACAGACAATGGACAACAGGCGATCAGAAAAGCTCCCTTGAGCTTTCAGCTCAGGTGTGCTAAAAATATAGAAACAATGACATGTATTTTTGCTACATGTGATCAAATCCAAACATTGTGGAGTGAGTTGAGTCTACATTCATACAGAAAGACTTCGGAAAGAGTTGGTTTTAATGTGTCCAATATCATATTAGGTGAAATTCCATTGTCTTTTTTAAATAACAAAGTTATAAATTTTATAATCCTATATGTCAAACAATAAATATTTACTTGTTTAATACAGAATAAAGAACCAAACCTTCTTGGATTATTATGTCATCTAAGGTTAAAATACCATGTGGAAAAATATGCTTAACTGATTTGTTTTTTACTAGTTTCTTTTCACTTGCGTTTGTTTTTTGGGGATCTGTTTTTTTGAAAATATTTTTTGTGTGTTTTTTTTATTTTGTACAGCAAGTAACCACAGATTTGATAATTCTATTAAAGAATGAATAAATCAGTGTGAGAGGGTAGTATATGTATGCATGTGACAAAAATCGAATAAATTATAAAACAAGAGGCCCACATGCAGGCCTTATCGGTCACCTGAATACTAGTGAAAAAGTATCACTACTTCCATGGGCTATGAAATCTAGAAAAAAATTCCTGTTCTGAATATCTAAGCTAAATTCTAATGTTCAGCAACAGTATAAAACAAGATGTGTTCTTAAAACTTCAACGCCCTTAAAAGTGCATACACTGATGAAAGGCTTTAAATAATAGGTGTATCATACATGCCAACTTTCCCGATTTAGGCGGGATCTTCCCGATTTTACCCTCCGGTCCCGCTTTCCCGATCGGGAAAGCAAAATTACCCTAAAATCCCGATTTGAAATTTTTTCCGACCAAAATTTCCGATTTCACGATTGAAAACGAGTTTGAAAGCGGGATAATCGTGAAATCTCGTGACCAGAATTGGAAATCCCGCGTCATTTCTGAACTGGCCAATCAGAAATCGGGACAATAGTCAGCCATTGCTGTTTACCTGTGTCGCATGGTGTCGGGTTGGTCTGCCTGTGTCGGGGTGTTTATTGGACAGTACGAAGCATGTTTTGATAGTAATTAATCGGGAAGACGGATTTCAAATTGACCTATCCTTTACACAAACGTGAATGACAACGATGCTAGTGTCACCACCAAACAATCGGACATTCCGCCTCTCGCTGACAGCATCCAAAATTTGCAATAAGGTACGTCAAGTATATATTTTTTCCAACTATAATAATATAGGCTATCCAAATCTATCCGTCTATAGCGATGTATTATATAGTCTATATAGTGTAGTATTCATTAAATATACTTTGTGATGCGTAATTCGCACAAGTCTGTACTGAATTTTTTATTTAGCAAGTAGCCTTAATTTACAAGTAAAACGGAATATTTTGATGTGTTTTTTTTTTCCTGGTAATTATTTCAGATGTCATGGGTGCAAAGGTTTTGTTCGCAAACTTCATAGCAGGGCAGATCACTCCTTTTTTGGTTGCAATGCAGATTATTCCACCAGTCTCTGCAAGCCCATGTTTAGAGACAAGCAAGATCGCCTTTGCAGTCGTACCTAAATGCATGTGCTTTAATTAAAATTTTGATATATAGACCGGCCAATGTTTATTGTATGGTGTAAAAGGATGCAACCTTAAATATTATTTGATATTATGTATGTGACTTGTTGGAGAAGATTTTTTGCTGAATAGATGATTTTAATAAAATATTAATGTATATCTTTCAAAGTTTTTTTTATATAGTTAATGGTCAAACACATTTGATGTTGTGTTAATATATGATACATTAACAATGATTTGATTGATATTTTATTTGAAAGGACAAATATTTATTTTCATGCTAAAATGTCGTGAATTTTGAGCTTTGAAAAAAGGTCGTCGCGCGCAAAATCCCCCATGGGGATTTTTAAAAGTTGGCATGTATGGTGTATTAACATTAAAACATCAAAATATATGACTAATTTGGACTCATCCTAAAGTCATAACCCTGGGTTGTGAAATTCACCATTTTTTGTACATCCTTTTCTGCTATACCTAAGTATGCATTTAGATTTTATACAGTATCAGCAAACTTACACATAAATACTATATACTAAGTTTAGCCCAACCTTGGGGTCAAAACCCTTACTCTGAAGAAAATCAAATTTACAATTTTGCAAAAAGACTACCTGCTCTATCCATTTAGTTTCAATTTTAATTATATTAGTACAATACCCGCAACGTTATTTTTGACAATCCTATCGTGTTCTATCGTGCGTGTATCCTATCGTAACTTGCGTGTATCTTATCGTATCGTGCGTGTATCCTATTGTATCATGTTTTGCGTTTATCAGTTTTTCCGTTTTCTATCGTGTTTTGCGTTTATCAGGTCTATCGTGTATCATGTTTTGCGTGTATCAGGTTTTCCATTTATCGTGAAAATCGTTTATCATGTAGCTTCGGAAACTATCGGGATTGTATATTAAATCTAATGAAAAAGAACGATAATTTTCAAAAGCTTTATTCGTTTTGTTAAAGAAGCTATTTTTAGGAATCGAGAAAAGACAATATATTTGAAGGAGAACATAAAGCTCTCGATTTTAAGGCAAAAGAGAAGAAGAGCTATTTGTCTGTCCAGAGAGAGTGAAAATTTATCAAAATTTCATTCTAGGTAGTATGAAAAAGTAGTCAGTGGTTTGCCGAGGAAACCGTGGACAGTAAATCTTAAAGTCCCTTCATCTGAAGTTCATAAACATTTGCTTGTTAAGAAACAATTATTTGTAATCAACACTAACAGAGAAAAATGAAGTTCCGATTTGAAAGGAAAAATCAATAAATTACATTGTTTATTACATATATTTTAATAAAGGCTCTTTTTCTTCCGATTTTTCCCCCCACCTGTGTTCTATTTATGTACCCACTACACTGAATTTGTGCGTGTCTGTGTATCACCCGTGTTTTGACAGCAAACATTCTCAGGGACATTGTATTTCACACATTTAGAAGATTGAGTTTTAAAAGGGTGCAAGGGTGTTGCATCTCCCAAAAGTCTGTCCATCTGGGCACGACTCTGCTGTCATCGTTGTTGTTTTTTTACTTGTATTTGTACACTTGTACATATATGTACCAATAGTAGTACGGGTAGATACACTGGATATTAATGACGGTTTTGATGATTATTTGAATTTTTTTTTTACATTATGTAAAACGTATACGGTACCAATTTTGATGCACCAGATGCGCATTTCGACAAATAATGTCTCTTCATTGATGCTCAACCGAAATGTTTGAAATCCAAAATAACTATGAAGTTTTGGAGCTAAATATAGCCAAAAACAGCGTGCCAAAAAAGTGGAGCCAAATTCGTCCAAGGATAAGAGCTATGCACGAGGGAGATAATCCTTAATTTTGAAATGAATTTCTAAATTTATAACAGCAATTATATATACATCCGTATTTTCAAGCTAGTAACGAAGTACTAAGCTACTGGGCTGTAGAGACCCTCGGGGACTAACAGTCCACCAGCAGAGGCCTTGACCCAGGGGTCATAATGTAAAACGTATACGGTACCAATTTTGATGCACCAGATGCGCATTTCGACAAATAATGTCTCTTCAGTGATGCTCAACTGAAATGTTTGAAATCCAAAATAACTATGAAGTTTTGGACTAAACACAAATTTCTTTAAGCGGTTCAAAATTGTGAATTTAAAAAAACCCGTGTTTTGTTTATTTTTTTTCATAGTTTATCTATTTTTTGTTATTAATTTAAGATATCAATTCAAATACATATGTTCCAATTACTTATGAATATCAATTATCACTCATAGTGTAGAAATATCTAACGTATGAAGATTTGGTGTATTGCAGTGGATCTTTTTTAAAGCAGTCAAGATGAAAATAATTGTAATTCTTGAATGACCAGTGAACTTAGAGCTTGATGCAAAATAATCCCCTCCTCGCTACACATAAAATATTACTTGGTTTTATTTCACATTGATTTCAAGATAATAGACATTAGAATAAGAGAGCTACTGAAGCATGATATCACTACATTATATTACATTTAGTTAATCCCCTGTATAATTTATAATTATATTAAACATTAGATGACAATATGATTTTAGAATCATTGGCTGGGAAAATTCATATAGATATCAAATAATGAATTAAATATTGTATATAGTTTAGTTTTCTGATTTTAGCTGTGATAGCGTAAAAAATTCAAATAAAAATATTTGTTTAAAAGTACGACCGTGTATTAAAGAAATTATACGTTTTAGTGTTAATGAATATTGAAATACTTCAGCATTATTATCAACATAATGTAATTATGATGTCGGTATCAAAATTTCATTCTGTCTAAATTGTTTCTAAATTTACATTTCTATCAGGTTTTCCATTTATCTTGAAGATCGTTTATCGTCTTTTGCGTTTATCAGGTCTATCGTGAAGATCGTTTATCAGGTTTTCCATTTATCAGGTTTATCGTGTATCCTATCGTATCGTGTGTGTATCCTATTGTATCGTGCGTGTATCCTATCCTATCATGCGTGTATCATGTTCTATCATTTATTATGTCAAGAATAACGTTGCGGGTACTGTATCAAAAGCACTAAAGAAAATGTTATTTAAGTGTTTTACACATAAACACTATACATCAAGTTTGGCCTCGTCCTGGGGTCAGAACCCCTACCCCGGGGATCATGAAATTTACAATTTTGGTAAAGGCTTTCCTCCTCTACATTACTATGCATTTAGTTTTTCTTGCATGTGTGTAGTTCTTGAGAAGAAGATTTTTGAAAATTTGTCATTTTTGGACAGCTTTTGCCCCGCCCCTAAGGCCCCAGGGGTGCAGGAATCCTGAAATTTACAATTTTTGTTCCCCTTGTTCCAAATGTTTCATACCAAATTTGAAAAGAATTGGAATGATAGTTATCAAGAAGAAGTTAAAAATGTCTATTGTTCACACACTTAATAACAGACCATTTTCGCCCCACCCCGATACCAAAACCCCTACCCCTGGAATAATCAAAATTACAATTTTGGTAAAGGACTATCTGTTCTTTCTAAATATCTATTTACTTTCAATTTAGTATCAATAGTATTAAAGAAGATGTACTTTAAGTGTTTTACACATAAACACTATATAACAAGTTTGGCCCCGCCCTGGGGTCAAAACCCCTACCCCGGGGATCATGAAATTTACAATTTTGGTAGAGGTCTTCCTGCTCTACATCACTATGCATTTAGTTTTTCTTACATCTGTGTGGTTCTTGAGAAGAAGATTTTTGAAAATTGGTCAATTTTGGGCAGTTTTTGCCCCACCCCTTGGGCCCCAGGGCTGGAGTCCTAAAATTTACAATTTATGTCCCCCTTGTCCCAATGATGCTTCATACCAAATTTGAAAAGAATTAAACTGGTAGTTATTAAGAAGAAGTTAAAAATGTTCAATTGTTCACTCACGACGGACGAAAACCAATTGCAAACAAGAGGCCCATGGGCCACATCGTTCACCTGATCACTTTGGTTACTGCTAGAAAAAGCAGAGAGGAATTCAGTTTCAAAAGTTGAAATATTAATTGGGCCAATCTAGGGCTGGGACGATTCAGGGTTAGCTCGATTCGGTTCGGTTTCGATTCAGAACAGCACGGTTCGGTTATTTTCGATTCGGTTCATGTTAGGTCCAATTTATCTATAATGACACCACAAAAATTAACAATTTTAATGAGTAGCATATTTTATTTGATTTTATTCAAGTTATATAACTATATGTCGTCATTTGTAAACATCATATCTATTCATAATGACATTTTATAACTTTGATGGTAGCGGCCCTGTAGAGCTCTTTAATGTTAAAAAGGTGAGAAAACGTCATAGAAACATGTAAATATACCAATATTACGTCTTGAAATTTTGTCGTCTGCTGCATTTCCTTTTAATATGGAGACGATGGAAGTAAAAAAGAAAGCTAGGGCACAAAATTGGACCGCTGAGGAAGAAGTTCTGTTAATAGAGGAAGTGAAAGCGAGAGCAGAAATCCTCTTTGGACCTCTGAAGGGTTGTGGAAAGTCCGAAAAGATTAAAGAAATAAAAGACAGAGAATGGCAAATGGTTGCTGACAAGTTAAATTCGTAAGAACATTATTTTCTTAATTCTTAATTCAAAATGTAATATCATAAACGCCGAATTGATTAAATTCGGTCGCATAATCATGTTATTCAATCCGCGGACTTTACGATAGCATTTATTCCGGAAATGTGACTTTTAAAAACTATTTAAATACTATTTCGTATCATCATCATTATTCATAAAAATTGTTTTGTTACTGACCTGGAGATATAAAGAAATCATGCCAGTATTTCCTCTGATTCAAAGCAGATTTGGAGGGACTTTCCAAATCTATTTTAAGCTTCACGTACGCGGCATCCATCGATTAAAAGGGGTGGATCAACGATTTTACTCATAGTAATGTAACACCTCAAATTGTGTTATAGTTCTTTATTCCATGGTGATGAAGTATATGTACAGTGTTCCCATAAGTAAGGGGCAAACGTGGTGACTACAGCTATGGGCACTTCCCTTCTGAATAGTGTTGTATCACAGGTACTTGTTTCTGTAAATGACTTATGACCTCTGTATACTAATAACAGATATTGAAGTTTTGTATTATTTGTTCCCGAATAATAAATTGAAGTTTTGCATGATTTGTGTCCGAATAATAGATTATATAAATAAAATCCACAACCAAAATCCGCTTTTTTCGAGGTTTTAAAAAAGGTGTATCATGTGTACATTTAAAAAAAATGACCAGCATGCAATGCACTGTTTCATGTGACATTATAAATATTTATCAATAATTAGTTTTATGTCAAAAGTTTTCATTAAATAACATTTTTCTTTAAATAACATAACCCGAAATAATTTTCAACAAAAAATGATTACAAATAAAAGGCATATAAATATATCGTTCAGAGATACACAAGTGAAATGGTCAAGTGGTAACGACGTCAATCCCAACTGAAGAGGTCCCCGGTTCAATTCCCATCATTGTCTTTTTTTTTTAAACTTGAAATTAAATTTCCTCTCTTACAGTAATTTAATGCTTTGTAGACAATTCGACAACAAGATGAGAGGTCTGGAGGAAGCGAAGAAAAAATATTACAACATTAAACAGAGAAGTATGAAAAAGATTTATCAATTTGTATTAAATTTAGCAATAGAAACATGTATCAAATCAATCTGAAGTTTTGGAAATATATTAATATATCAATTTTTTTAACCAATATTATCTTTTTTTATCATTATCATTATTGTTCATTTATTTTATTGTATGGTATTTTGATGAGATTATAATTTTTTTTTTAAATTAAAAACCTTATTTGAATAATTCAATCATATATTGTGTAAATCTCTAGCATCTATTTTCAATTAGGCAAAGAAAAACTTGATTCAGTCAAAAAGCCCAAGACAGGAGGAGGTCCACCCCTCCCACCACTAACACCTGGGGAAGAGACTTTTCTGAACTTGTCAGTAGGCCAACCAAATGTCCATGGTTTAAATGGAGGTGTTGATTCTGATGGTACATATACATGTAGAATCACTATTCAATCTCAGACTTTTAACCTTGAAGTTATCCAAATTTGAAAGGTATATTTGTATTCACCTGAGGATGGATGTTAAAATCCAGAAAGCGCTAGTGATTTGAATATGTATGATTTGTTGTATGTACTGATATTGTTGATTATAGAGCAGCAGATTACCAACTCCATTCAAAATGAAAACAATACTTTCTGGTGAAAAGCGGTATCTTTGGAAGATTTCGTCCTCCTCCAGACTCTCAAGAGGATTACTAAGGTCCCGAAATACCCGAGGTCATCTTAAAATGCGCTGATTTTGTCTCCTCTGACGTCTGCGTCTGATCATAGCAGCCATTTTTAATGCTTGAGAACGTTCTTAAGTCTGCATTTTTGTAGACTCAAATATTTGAGAATAAAACTGATTTTGAGAATTTTTTTTGTGCTCAACCTTTTTATGACGGCCGCTGAGTCTGAGAATGGGGAAGTTGAGAACATTCTCAGACTTGAGAATATTCTCAGACTTAAGTATGTTTTATGACGGCGGGGCCAGATCATACAAACTGTTTCTATTAATTTTAAATAGATATATAACATGCCCACAAAATAATTGCATTATTATTTTTTTTAGAATGTACGTCATCAATGTTCTCCCAAAGGAAAGTGAGCAAAAACTTATCCAGAGAATCAACAGCACATTTTTGTGAAACTTTTTAAAATGCGCAGGTAATATTGCTATTAAAATATTTTGTATCCTATGATCTGTAATAAAATATAAGTGGCATATTGATATAACTTTAACTTAGTTATAACTTTTCAACTAAAATGGGTAGGGATTTTATGTTTGCCATTTTTATTCTTTGTGACAAGAAAATATTTTTAAATATATA
>NC_079165.1:52882023-52884523 GCF_947568905.1 Ostrea edulis | reverse complement strand
TATACCATGATATTTATGAGAAATTAATAATTATGAGGTGCTCAATATCCAAGCCATATCTGTTTGGGGTTTAAACGCAACCCTTGATCTATTATTGGCAAGGATCACTTGTTTACTTAAGCAATTATGGTTTCTAATTACTAGTACCTGACACTGTGTTTACTTAGTGGCACGTGCCTCACGAAAACTGTTATTGTGGGATTCTGGTATAATTCATTGCATCAACAATCGAGTTTGTAAGAGTCCAGAATGATGATCTAAATTATCTGTTACCAATATTCAATCTTTTATCAAATATATTTCAATTGGTATACATATGAATATTTCAAAATTAATTCAGGTTCGCAATTCAATTTAACCGATAAACGATAGATTAGTTAAATTGAAAGAATTAGTTACTGGTGTGTAAATAATTTTCAAAATAAACAAGAGGTACTGTGAGCAATGCTCACTAAGAATACCCCCCGCTTACCCCAATCTCCCAAAGGGTGTTGTTAATAGGTATAAATTACCTCTTTCCTGAGTGTAAAAATATGGTATGTCTTTGTAGAAGAAAATGGAAGATATAGTCCAAACACAAATCCATGGCATAAACCTATAATTTTGACCTTGAGATCAAAGGTCAAGGTCATAAAGAGGTCATGAATGTACATGACACATAGTCTCATGGTGATACACCCATGTCTTATGGTACGACTATGTCAAAACCCTATAATCAAATTTGACCTTGAGGTCAAAGTTCAAGGTCATATAGTTCATGAAAGTACCCGACACATCGTCTCATGGTGATACACTCATGTGTTAATTATGGTATGCCTATGTCAAAGAACAAAGAAGTCATGGCCCTGACACGAATCCATTGTAAAAACCTTTAATTTTGACCTTGAGGTCAAGGTCATATGGAGGTCATGAAGGCACCTGACACATCGTCTCATGGTGATACACTCATGTGTCAAATATGGTATGCCTATGTCAAAGAACAAAGAAGTTATGGCCCGGACACGAATCTGCACAGACAGACAGACGGACAGAGTGATTCCTATATACCCCCCAGAACTTCGTTTGGGGGGTATAATAAAACATGCCTAAAAGATTCAGATTTAAACGTTCAATTTTTAACAAATTTTTTTTCATGAAAATTGAAAACATTATTTGTTTTTTTTTTTTTAAATCTACGGATAAAATCAGTTATGATTGTGGTGCATGAGGGATGAAATTGCCAAACTCCTATTGCGACATTGAACATTCTATGCAGGTAAAAAAAAAAATTACTTGAAAATGCACACTTTAAATGAATACAATCCATACAGCAATTTATTCAAAACCAAGCTAGATATTTCAGAAACATATATTACATGTTGTAGTTTTAAAATTATCATTTTTTTTTGCAGGAAAAACTGAACTTTTTGATATCTGCATTTACTGTGGGGACATTGACCCAACCTCAACTCCTGAAGTTGATAAATTAAAGAGGAAGCAAGAAATAGTTCGACCAATCTGCAAAGCCTGTTTACAAGCAAGACACGTACCCAATTGTCACCAGAAATACTTTATAAACACAATAAACAAAATTTCGCTGAAAATGGGTTTTTTTCTCTCTCGACAGGATTTTTTTTTTCAATTTTATATATATTTTTTCCCCCTCCTCCTACCCAAATATTTTGAAAAATATTTTATATAAACATAAATATTAAATGCTGGCCTTATTACTGGGGAAAAAATAACAGAAGACGCCGTGATTGTTATTTATAGTGCATTATATGTATCAAATGAAAGCAAAGAAACATAGGGAAGTCGTTTATCTGGTACCACCGGATATCTCGAAGTTTTGTCGAAGACTCTTGAACTTCTAGATACAGACATAATCACTGTATCTAGTTAAGTATCTGTATTGAGATCTCACCTGGTAGAACTTCTCTGAAGTATTTGGCTCCAATGCTGTTGAAAGAACATGACTCGGATGACACTACCCAGCCATCTGTCATCTCAGATTTCTTTGTGTTGTCTGCAGCAGAAAAAAGGATACTAGTCACAAATCCATTCTACTTCCAAAACAATTTTTAGAATTGCACTGAAATCAGCAGTAGTCCAACAAACAAGAAAATACCTGTGATAGATCTAGCGATTTACATTTACAGTAAAAATTGCTTTTCAAAACAAGAGTACAGGAAATGGTACATAATACGCCCATCACAAATTTACGTAGGGTGTTTTCTTAAGCCATGAGTTGTAGAACTTACTAAAGGTGGCATCAACCATCATCAGGCTGTGACATACTTTCTTTGCATTGTATGAATAAAAGGTCCTAGCTTAAAAAATATGACAGAAGGTAGACAAACAAACCAAGAGTTCTGAGTGTAAAATATTTCCCTAAAATTGTTTTAACTTCAACATTTTCAAACATTTAAGAAAATTAGAAAATTGTTGAGTGTCAAAATCCTTGCAATATGCACATCTTCAAGTTGTTTACAATGGCCCTAGATTTAAAACTGAAATAAAT